>NC_090620.1:2676627-2714987 GCF_004359215.1 Bremia lactucae
GGGTGTGGTGCACTTTTTTTACCAACCCTTGTGTATGTGATGCAGATGGGTGCATTCACATTAGGAGAGATGACGCCTAGCGTCATCCGTTACGCGAAGTATCTAGAAAAAGATACGCTCGCAATACATATTTAGTGTTATCTATAGAGATGACATTTTGGTTGGTAAAAATGGGTGTTATATTTTATACGATTAAATATAAATCAGTCTAAAATCTACTTCCTACTTGCTAAGTGCGCACGAGGAGCCGGATTATCGCTCCCGTGACGACACTTAACCAGAGTACTTAGTGCGTTGGGTGAGGTCGCTAACGCGCCCACCGCAACTACCTCACTGCACGCATGAGAAGCTGGTTAAACCGCTTCCTCGCTGGGCTAGGGTGTATGTCTAAGTAGAGCGTGGCCGCATTTACGTTGTGCCCGCCAACAGTTTGTCTTGCCTTCCCCGCCCATTCGTAGCTGCCGATTCGTCATTAATTTGTACTGCTCTGGATCGTTGGAAATTGGCCTGCGTGGCCTCTGGCCAAGTCATTCTATAGGATTGCCGCATGTTCTGCCAAGATAAATCCTTTAGCAGCGTGTAGTCGAATCAAGCTAGGGCTAGTTCCTGTTTCATCTCTTTTCTTGAGCACTAAAGCGTTGTGTAATTTTCAAATAGCCCTTGTTTTGCTCTATTGTGACCGAAGTGCTATGTTGCGACCGAAGTGTCCCGAAGGGCTGTTTGCTGGCTTGGGTTTGCGGGTTGTCGGTGAAGTACGCGTAATTACTTGGCATGATATGATCCACTCTTATATGGTAATAATCTTGTAATGGAGGAGGTTGCCATTGCTCCATGTCGCTGTGTGTAATGTGTTGCTATTGTTGCAGCTACAAAGATAGGACCATCTGGCAGTGGTGGTGAGGTGAGTTTGAGCAATTTCTATCCGTTTGTTGCAACTAATGGGGCGTGGCTGGAATTGGCGGAGGATAAATTGTAAAATGCGCAAGTGCTCTTGCTTGTTGGCCGTCGGTGTCAGTAAATTCTTAGCTTGCTCCGTTGATAAACTATCAGTACTTGCGTCCGTCTGAATATGATACAGACCCTGTAGATCCAATTTAGCATCTCATCGACCTTGGTCTTCTCATCTGAGAGTACGTCATACACCTCCACATTAATCATTACTATCGGTTTCTTACGTGCAGCACGTCGGGACCCCCCCCCCGTTAACGGTATTGTAATCCTTTCCGGTTTCGCTTTCGGCTTTGGTGGTACTTCTTTGCGTTCCACTACCAAACTGCCGAGGGCGGGTGTTAGTATAGAGCTCAACAGCTTATATCCCTCTGGGACATCTAACAAATATGCTTCGGTTCTATAGTCAGCTGTTGGCTGAGGCCGAATTGAACGTTTTAAATCCTAAGCTGTTTCATGATTAATTTGACGCCTAGGGGATGCTGCTGCCCATATTTCGTCCATGTTGGCAAAAAGTTAGCGACATCGTCCAGCGTAGCAATCCCTGATATGTTGTAATTAGACATCCTCTTTCGTCCAATTGCTCGGTCGTGTAGCTCCATCCCGTCATGGTATGACCTATATTTTAACACTAAGCATTAATGCTATCGACTGAACGCTGGATGCATAAGAATGATATACGTGCCCGACCAGTCCATACGGGCAAATTTCCTTAGAAGTCGAGGTCACCCGGCTTCCCTTGAATGTCAGCTCCAGACATTGGTCGTTCTTGTATCCGGTGTGCACGCATCCAAATCCTGAAGCTCACGTTTAATGAGGCTGTGTTTGCTGTTTCATGTTGAAAGTTTTCCCATCGAGCTATGTGGTCACTTAGTCCATATGGCTGGGAGACCTGGAACTATTAGAAACACTTTGTCTCATCAATGCCACCCGGCCTATGGCACATCTTCACCTTTTAATCTGTAGACTGCTCTCTTGGACGACAGTGACTTAAATTAAGATTTTTTTTGCTGTTGTCTGGTCGAAAAAGAAGAGATGAATTGACCTGGATACTTTTTGTAACGAATCGTCTTAACGTTTCGCATTAGGTCATAAAGGTCCCGCCGGTTAGCCTTGGTGCTCTCGGTGGCCAACAAAATGTATTTCTTTAGCCTGCGTCCGTTGCCAGCTGGCTGGCAATGCACTTTTGCCGCCGTTTCAGAACCTCAATTCTCTTCTACTTGAGCTTGAATCGTACTGAGCTGGCGTTGCAATTGGTGTGAAGTAAATAGTAATTAGGAAAAGAGGCAGCTCTGCTGACTATATTTTCTTTCGCCAGACCCTGGATGATCAGCCATTTATCCGTGGTCCCTTTTCTTAAATGATTTTGACCCTAGACCGTCTCACTTGTTTACGAATCGCTTTTAGACGGCTGTACGGTTGTCGTTTGTACGCTTCTAGATTTAACAGGAATTGTCGAAACAGATCCCGGATGCGGAATCTGATATACCTGTGCTTGACTGTAAATCTCTATGAATATTCGTCGCCCTTAAATTTAGTATGAGAAATTTGCCAACGCAGCTTGCTGATTATACGTTCTCTGATAAATGTGATCAACCACGTCGTACGTAGAATATCCTAGCTGATAGTAGTCGCATTCTGTTCTTACTGCTATATATTATTGTTGTCAAGGACGCTGGAAAGGAGACGTCTCGAGCAGCAAAAGGATTAACAGTGGATACCGGTTTAAACCGGTAGATATCGGTAATGACGTCATGCGGTTACGTTGGAATGACGTCAGTCGATGACATCAGAAGCTTCTAGAAGGTTCCGAGAGAGCTGATTGGCTAGGTGTAATGATTGGCTTAGAGGTAGCAATAGGTTTGCAAACTAAGTCCTTAAATATATTTACTTTGCATTTTGCCAACGAGTACTCTTGACCAATTCATTCGTAATACTCCACGTTGACACAAGCTTATTCAAAGAATACCGTAAGCAAACTCTTTCCGCTTGTTTAAGTCTGGGATATATAGCCTTCTGCGGTGCCAGTCCCTCCCGCTTGGCTTAAATGGAAATGTTGACCTCCACAAAGAATTATATCACCGTGATTTCTCAAACCTCACGCAACGCCGAGCCTGGTGCATCTTCTATGTCTTGCACGAGACTCGCACACAAGTCCCCCGCCCTAGCGGTTGTGGTTTGGCTGCGTTCTCCGAACTGGACGTTTCACTTCACCCTGCTCACGAGTCGTGCCCTTCTCATGACCACCATCCACACGTATCTTTCGAGAACCCGTTCACTGTCTGTGCTATGTCTTGAGAGGGCCGCATCTCCTCGAAGATAGAGAACTGACTGGAATGAGCCTCGTTCTCGGCCTCGCCCGGTACGCCCTCTGTAGTGCCGCACGTACTTATCCGCCTAGCAGACCCCCAGACTTTATTCGACTGGTTGTTTATCTCAGCTATGTTTGAAAAAATGTCTTCGCGAAACACTTGCTGAATCGCTTTTCGCAGTGCTTTGCTGAGATGTACGCGTAAAACGTGATATTATTGGCGTTGTGGATTAGCTCCTGAGCGACTCATATCGGACGGCTCTAAGCCATCCGCCCTTTCAAAAGGTTTGAAATGTATATTACAGTCATCTGTATCTGTACACGTGCAGCATATCGGAACCATGGTGTGTGGGTACAGCGGGCTCGTTTACCTTCTCTCCAGACACGAGCGGACGCGATAATGCGTCAGCCACGACATTTGAATGTCCTTATACATGATGTATGATACAGATAGAACGAAAATAAACGCGTCATCTCTGGAGACACCTTTTGATGATGGAGCATCCACTTGCACCTAAAGTGCCCCCAAAAAAGTTAGGTTTGATACCTCAATGGTGTTTTCTTAAACGAATACCTGCTAAACCTTCAAAAGTCGGAAGGGAGCACGGGAGCTCGGCACCGCATAAGGCTTCACGTACAACTCGAAATTAATTGGTCGCGTTGGAAGCAATTCACTAGGAAGTCGTGTCTCGGAAATTTTAGAGCTGATCTTAATTGCTGCGGCTTTTTCTATTATTCGTAAGTGGTTATCCTCAATTGATATACCTCAACATTGGCTTCAGGTTCACAGTGCTCTCGAAGCTGAGCAAGTGAGCCATGATGTTCTTGCGCGAGTCGAGCGCTGTACTGTGTCCAGATATTTATCGGAGCGGCAACAAATGCGGCTGATCCGGCGGATCGACTCTAGGAGATCCGCGCGGCACGTGTCAGCTGTGTCCGTCTTCCTTATAGATAGCTGGGCCAGCAAATCGTCGATGTCGAGTTTCGTAAAGTACTTCCGCGGGTGACGGGATCATGAGCCGAATGGCCCACGTACACGACGTGCAAAGAAAGATCCCACGTTGGTGAGCGATCGTTTCACAACTAAAAAAACTAAGATGCTTTTAGATTAAAGGAAAAAATGAAATTGTGCTTCGTATTATTACTCTTTAGAGTCCTGACTCTAAATATTAACTTCAAAACTATGAGAGAGTGATTCATTGCTCACAACCCCTTCGCGCATCTAGCAGCGATTGGTTAGTTTGAAAACTCAAATCAACCAAGAAACAGAATCGTCACATTACTGCCACAACATTACTATGTATGGTAATTCTTCCTATTTCTGCTTCCACTATAAATTAAAAAATACTCTTTTCTAGAAAGCTACACCCTAGTTTATTAAAGTTGAGCATTTCTAAGCGTAATACTGCAGAGTAGTTTTTTTCTTGGCCGACACTACCGCAATTCCCTCCATGAAATCCTCGTGCTTTATAACATTGCTCTCACGACGCAACGCAAGCATACCAGCTTCAACACATACCTGCACATCACCACGAGACAACAATGAAGTCATCAATTTTCCCAGTCTTAATCCAATACAACGCACCGCTTTCAGCTGTGCCCCATTAAAGTCGTCCGTGGAACGCGCAAGCTCATCAAAATTCGTATCTGTAAATACAAAAATTAAAAAGCAATGAGGCAATTCTTTCCATCTAATTCACTAGAAATTGATCTTCTACCTTCAATATCAACATTCATCTTTCGCGAATGAATTTGCAAAATACGAGCGCGAGCTTCTTCTGTCGGGTGGGGTAACTCAATCTGGTACAACAGTTATACTTTGTCACGCTCGTCTCCTTCAATCATCAAGTCAAACACAAAAACAAACCTTGCGATCCAAACGTCCCGAACGAAGAAGTGCAGGATCGAGCACATCAGGACGATTCGTCGCCGCAATCACCTTGATCTTTGTATTACTCGTAAAGCCATCGAGCTGATTTAGCAACTCCAGCATCGTACGCTGGACTTCTCGGTCTCCTGATTGCTCTCCTCCAAATCGTTTTGTACCAATGGCATCCAGCTACAAGACCCAAAACAAAAGTCAGCAACCACGTTATAATCTCCTTATTTTTTCAACCCCAATACCTCATCAATAAAGATAATGGCGCCACCTCGCTGTTGATCTTGACACTTTTCTTTGGCCAATTCAAACGCGTCTCGCACTAATTTCGCACCATCACCAATGAACATTTGCACAAGCTGAGGAGCTGCTAATTTTAAAAAGATGGCGTCTGTTTGCTTGGCACACGCTCTTGCTAACAACGTTTTGCCCGTGCCAGGAGGACCATGAAGTAGCACGCCTTTGGGTGGCATGATTCCAATGGCATCAAATTTCTCCTTATGAGTCATCGGTAGCACAACAGCTTCAACAAGCTCCTGGATCTGTTTATCCAGTCCACCAATGTCACTGTACTCCTCAGTTGGCTTCTCGTCGACTTCCATAGCTTTGACACGGGAATCGTATTCACACGGAAGCTTCTCGAGAATTAAATAACTGTCTTTATTCACGCCTACCAAGTCATTTGGAATCAATGTCGTCGAATCCACAAGACCAGGAATGGGTAGAAAGATCGTTTGCCTCGTGCTTGTCTTGATGACAGCGCTCTTGCCCTTGCGTGCAGCATCCACGTCCGTCGCGGCACCATCCTGCTCATCGTCATCATCCTCAAGCTCTAAGATCTCAACGACATTGGCCACGAGGTATGGCAATTGTTTATTCAGCTTGACTTTTTCATTGTTCTCCTTAATGCGTTCGCGCTGGGAATTGCTTTCGTGATTAATACGCTGGATATCGCTCCGCATAATACGAATATCATTATCAAGAAGACGAATACGCTGTCGCAATTCGTCATTTGACATAAGGAGGATCTCAGGGTCCAGCTCCTCATCAGCGCCCCAGATCTCGGACGACTCCAGCCCGCTCATTCTTGCTTTAAAGCGTGAAAAATCAAGTCTCCCTTTATGAGCGAGCAAGATACAGAAATCTTACTGGATGAAAATAATAAAGATTTATATATTCATAAAACCAATGTACGATACTAAGAAACCGGTTTTTGTGACCGAGATACCCAATTATTCAAATCGACCGGACCATTTAGTGACACACCCAACGTGCACGAATTTGTCCTCGACTGGCACTTGACGGCGCTTCTTCACTTTCTTACTCGCGATTTCTAGTCCACATGAGACTATCGAAATCTCTTTCGTGTCGACATCTTGTGTTACTCGGATCTCAGCGTCCGGATCAAACGGGCGAAGGTAGCGAAGCAACTTGGACTTGAGCAATTGAATTGGACCTGTCTCGACGTCACGAGCTCCGTACTTGGCAAACACCTTACTCGACTTGATTTTGCCATTGACAATGGCTGAGCGTACTTTGTAATGCACCGAGTCAAGTCGAGACATATAGTCTGCAATATTGTTCTGACAAGAAAGAACCACCACGCATTTCACGATAAAGCATTCTCATCCGCTTGTCTACAAACGTACTTCGATCCATAGTCGATGCCAATACTTGCCACGATAGTTCTGATCAAGCTGTCGTAGCTTGAGCGCAATGATCTCAACAATATGTTGGTGCTCGAAAGGAAGGAATGGAATGACCTAAGAGCTCCGTATTAATTCCATACACCACTTCCTTCTACACCTTTAGTTACGCTTACCTGATCAATCATCTTGCCAAAGTCCAATCGCTTCCATTGGTCATCTAAAGCTGACTTAACGACCCGCTCAAGCTGATATGTTGGCATCTCGTCACGTGTTTCATATTGAATCATGACTTGCTCCATTTCCGTGACGCCAATATCCGATACAAGCACAAAAATTACCTAATTTGGTTTGGTGCATACAGTTGCAATAACGCAACTATATAATTAAATTCACTGATTCAAAGCCACGTACATTAGCCGTATCGATATTTTTCGTCACACCATGCTTGTAGTACGATAGCTGCGATCTTTCACTCACAGCCTCCATGAGAACTACATTAGCATTGGTCCCCAATTTAGCCACTTAAAGTGTGTGTCGAGAATAGAAGACGTACCGTCAAGGGTGTGAGGAATCACTTTTTGTACTTCATCGATCACCACCACAGCATTACCAGAACAGTAGTGCAAGTGCTCCGCTAGTCTAAAAGTTCGTTTGAAAAACAATGACATCGATCGTTTTTCAACAGTATCTCGTGTCAAGTTCGTACCTCGTTTTAATCTGCGTGTGGTACTCGGTAATAGGATTCGTAAAATTGTCACTAAAGTCTTCCCCACTGTCGTGACGTTCAATAGCAACAGCACCATCATTAAGCCGACACATATGCTCCATCAAAGTTTAAATCACGCAGTACAATTAGTTACCGCAAAAAAAGTAGCCCTGTAGGCACGCGTTTCTCGCTATTTGGAAAAAGCTTCTTCTTGCGTTTAAATACTGCTTCGGCAATCAAATTGGCCATTTCTGTCTTGCCCGTACCGGTTGGTCCTGTGATAGCCAATACTAGAGGTGCACGATCGTTCGTAGAAGTACGTCTAAGAGGAAACACCAGAGAAGGTCAAGAAAGTTTCAAGTTCTGGCCTATTAGCCAACGCACGAGAATTCCCACGCTTCAATCGCACCCACTACGGCCTGTGTAGCTCGCTCTTGTCCTTTCAAATGAATCTGTAGATGCTGGCGAACCATTTGAGATGGCTTGTCCACGAACGAGCACTGATCTGCGAACATTGAATGCGCTCAGCTCCAACCGCGCCAAATTTTTCCATGTGTTACGTACAACCCAGGCCAGTGTGATACATGGCCGACTCATAGAAGTCTTCCCATATCAATTCGACTCCGCAGACTAAATCCACACCAAGCAGCGACAGCAGTGATGCCCACCGCATTGCACGAGCCATAATCAGTAAATATATTTTTTTAATTTGCTTTTGTATTTTCGTTTAAAATTGCCATGGACAAGTTGAAGTGCGCATTCGACAATGTCGGGCATCAACGTTTTCCGCGCTCTGCTCGTGGTTAAGGACACCACTGGGAGCAGAGTTAAACTTAAGCGCTCGAAGCGACACGGGCAGCTTACGCTTGATGTCAACTCGCAGAGTGCGCAGCTCGTGTATCCGCGAGTTGGTAGATTTTATCATTGCAGATTCGAGCAGCCGCGAAAGTGCGTCATGGGCAAGAAATTGATGCGTGTGTATTCAAGCAACGGGAAAGATAACTTTACGTACGAAAGGCTTATTGTTGTTATTAAAGTTATGGCTGAAGCGAGAAGTATTACTATGAATTGAAGCTGTCAATTGCTATCGGAGGAAGACGCGGCCAAGTGTTCCGAGACGCTCCGAAGTTTTGGAGGTCTGTGCAAGCGTGTGTTTTAACATATTCCGAGTGCTGCTTACAATGTACCTAATAAATTAATAGTGGAAGTCATTGCTGTGAATGAGTCGATGCTAGAACGTCCTCGACAAACTCCAAATGTTCACGATGCAATCATTGCAGGTATGTGTCTCCCCTCGATGTGTTCTCGTAAGGATCCTAATCATATGGTGCAGGAGGCGAACTTGCCTTACAAGCAATTCGAGATACAAACCCTAAGTCAATGGTAGCAGAATTCCTTGAGTACCAAGAATCGTCCCAGCTTCAAGAGGACACGGATGCCATCATGCGGTCACTGTTTGATGTAAACACATAAAACCATCCAAGCAATTTTAATAATTGCATCTTGACAAAAAAAAAATAGTATTTTCAATCTTCACTTTACAATCCATTTCATGGCTTGCAGCATTAAATACGAAGCGGATGGCTGCCGTACGTTACGTACAGGCCAAGTATAAACACACTCGCGAGCTGCGAGACAACGACGCTAACGACACCGTAGCGGTAGGCCCAATAGAACCGCTTCGACGAGAGGTCATCCAATTCATAGACCCACGTCGAGACTGTCGAGAGAGACCCCAAAAATCCGACCATCACGCCGCCTTGACCCCACATAATGAATGCACGATACGCAGCATCACTGTCTTGCAGGACAATGCTCCCAATAATTGCCATCATGCAGCTTAAACACGACGCCACGACGTTTGGCAGAAATGTAAAAAGCGGAAAACGCGTGTACATAGGTTTCCGATTCTGCAACGATAAACACCAGCGTATTAACGCGCCAAATGGTCCGAAACACACCGCCACGAGTCTCGAACTCGTATAATTATCAAATCCACAGAACGCGAGTGCCCAGCACGAAGATGTTAGTGATAGCACTGTGGCAATCCAAATCAAGCCATGGTGCTCAATTGGATGCTTCTCGGCCTCTACTTGCGTAATTTCCGCCATCAATTCGTTACACGAATCCCGTGCAACTGCCAGCGACTCGCTTGTAGCCTGCACTCGTCGCGTCACGAGCGGTCCAAACGTATGCATATTAATCCCTCGAAAGTGGTTCATGTGTCTCTCAAGTCCTAAATTTAGCTGAAGTAGGTCCACTGGGGGTTTCTGAAATGGATACTCTTGCAACGTCAAGTAGTGTACCACTCCCTCTGCCACATGAACGCCAAAGCGAAGGCTCGAGATAGCACTGGCGACGTGGACACTTAGCATTAAGATTGCATCGAGCCATCGGCCATCGACGAATAAGAGCGCTGCGCCGAGGTCCCAGCTCGCAAACGTCGTGCAAGAGCCGCAAAAGCCCGTAATTACTCCCGTTAGCAAGATGTCGTATTGGCCTCGTAATACCGGTTTTAATCGAGTAACAAACCCCATAATAAAGCAGCCACAGACATTGGGCAAGAAATACTCCACCCCCAAGAGCTGTAACAATGCCGTTTGGCTGTCGTACATGACGTGGGCAAATTCAATTAGCAAGACACGAATGCCGACACCAACGTATGCGCCAATGATGACGCTCATGGCGACGAGAAGGTAGTGATTCATTTGGTAACGCCTTGCTGCTTTCTCGGACGCAAGTCGAGCCGAGCTTTCGCTAACTGCTCCGTCGCTCAATGTTTCTTCATCAACGAGCACAGCGACGTCCGCTTCGGCCTCGTCTAACGACGTGCTACCGCCCGCAGACTCGGACACGGGTGTCACTAGTGTCGCGTAGCCCTCCGAGATGGTGTGCATGGATCCAATGCTTCGTAAAGACCCAAAGCTACGGAGCGAGCCAACACTGCGGAGTGTCGCCATTCAGGCCGGAGTCTTATACAAAAGCACAGTCTGAGCGATCTCCTTTCTCCATTCGCGCCAGCTTCGCGGGTCTTTCCACGTCTGCGACACACGACCGATGACCTCTTCACTGCATAAGCAGGCCTGCTATAGTTGCACGTGCGACACATTTCCCTGATTAAAAAGTATTACTAATCCGAGACTGGTACTGTACCGTATTGAATACAGGACGGCCTGATCTCGGTCGTGTGCTACTTAAGAATAGTTCAGCTAGTTTGCACCTGCAGAAGATTGGGGAGGGAGCAGAAAAGCCATCATTACTTGAAAGAAATTCGAATAGGCAGGGTCTGGGGGGTGTCACGGGACCATATTTACTACTTAGCGTTTGTTTCGATGTACCATTCACTTCATAGTGCTGAAGCGGTCAAGTAGATCACACGTAGCTTGTCTTAAAGTCCACACACGGCCACTGTCGTACATTCAGATCACAGCTTGAAGTTGATGAATACAAGTACGAGTATTTATAAGATACCGTGGTATCCTGTAATTGCATCAGGAAAGATGGTTGAAAAACAAAACCACATACAAATCAATTATCATGTCACAAAAGGAACCGATTCTCCTATGTCTTTTTACTTGCACTATCCGGATCTGGATCCGGCATTGGCGAAAGCGGCGTATTCAGCACATTAAATTCATTGCTGCGTGGTGATGGAGAATGGTTAATTCCAGGTGTGCATGGATACAAGGCCGTCGTGGTCTTCTCGTAATCATGGTGTTTCCCAAATAATGCGGGACGGCGCTTTCGGTAACTGTCGAAAGGGTCAAATTCGGCACTTGATGTGCCAAACATAGATACACGCGATGGCGGGGGTGGCATTGGCAAATGTTCTGCGGCCAAAACCTCTGCAAGCCGATCGTAGTCGACAGAGTGATGGTTCACCACACTCCGGCCAAGTCGAATCGCGCGACCTTCCAAGTGCAAACTTTCGACAGGATTGTGCTGATCCGGTTGCAAGAAATACGACGCCGTGCTAAAGTCACTTGTTGTACTTAGCTCGTTTGACAACGCCTCGGCCAGTGTTTTGTCCAGTAACGCCATCCGCGTGGCGATGTTAGCCAGCGCTATCGATGGCTGAATCGCCAGCACATTTAAGTCGCGCATTTCTTTGCTAAAACTACTGTCTGGCACCAGTGCAATGACTCGAGGATGATTTTCGCCAAGCAATGACTTGAGCAACTTTACATTCTCACGAGTCCGATCGACATCACCCGTGAGAATAATCACATCAGCTGACGACATGGCTTTGGCCGCATCGCGGTCTTGGAGTGTGTTTTCGTACGAAATTAAATCGCCATGGTTTGTGCGAGTTAAAATGGCTCGATTCATTTTTTGCCACTTGAGTGCCCGTTCTTTGTCTAAAAGTGGTACATTCACTTTTGCTCCATAGAGAGACAGATTAAATGCTACTTCTAAAGCAACTTCGTCATCACCAATTACAACCGCTGATTTGACCTTGTAAAAGGGCAAATGGGCGTCTTTATGCTTAAGCATCCGCTGCGATGGCTCGACGACGCTAAACGTACTTGAAGCCCCATCGTAAAAGATGCTAGCACTGTTGCCACGAATTGGACTAGGTCGGCTATGGATACTCTTGTGGTTACTATGGCCATCCGAACGGTGTATTTCTTCCTCTGTCGTACGGTCTTTCAGCGTCTCCCCCGCTCGACTTAAGCCAATCGCACATAACACGGGTCCAACAATTTGGTTCACCACGACAGCTGCCAAGATTGTTGCAGCAAACTCGGCTGCCCACGGTTCGTCACTCATGGCCTGGACTTCTGACGCCAAACCCAAGGCTACACCAGCCTGTGGCGTTAATGTGAGCCACAAATTATTGTATTGTTGCGGCTTCAATTTGAGTAGAAAGCGGCCACTAATGTAACACGCAATAAAAATGGCAACATAACGTAACCCGACGTACACACTCATCAATGGAATCGCATCCACGACCTCATCAAGTTTTAATGCAGCACCCGTCATGACAAAAAACGGCAAAAACATGTACGGTGCTGCCGTGTCGAGAATAACGTGCATGTCATGACGAATGCCCGTATTATGGCCTGCAATGCACGACGCGACCATAAGCACGAGCAATGGCTCGAATTTTACTTCCCACGATAAGCTGTAAAGAGCAGCTGTAGTCTCCGCAATAAGACTCGCACTTAGATAGAAAATGTACCCCATGGATAACCAAATGAGACCTTTAAGTGCGAGTGCTTTGTTTGGGGTCCACCACGAAGTTGGCGTGTCTTCTTCTTGGTTATACGATTCGTGGGGGAGAGCCGAGATATCTCGCGTCACCGACATCATGTGGGACATCATTGGGTGGAGATGCGTATTTCTAGCCAGTCCTTCTTCGATTTCGTGGTTCTCCGTGGAATGAACCGCTCCTCCTCCTGGAATCTTGAAGATTAACAGTGTGACCCCAGCAAGCACGATCCCGACAAGCACGTTGGCGAGGACAATACTCATCGTAAATAGCAAATTCAATACCGAGACATCCAATTCGGCACAATAGATACTGCTGCCAATCCGAGAGATAGAGAACGACACGAGCACGATAAACTCGGCAGTCATGGTCGCTCCAAGCATGAGACTCGTGAATGGACCGACGCTATTGAGTTCAATCTTAATTGCCATAACCGTAGCAGGAGATCCAAGGACAGAGATCGACCCAAACATAAGCGCAATGCCCACTTGACAGTTAACGCTTAGACCTTGATAGAAAAATGCTTCCTCCGTAAGCAGTATCGCTCCGGATAGGATTGTCATGCTTGTAATATACAATACAATCAGTAGAGTCATAATTGCTTTCAAATGCGGACGTAGGTCGGGTAGATAAATTTCTTGACCAGCTTGAAACGAAATAAAAGAGAGCGCAAGAGCACTGACGTAACCGGCTAACATGGTGATGATTTCTTGACTAATTAAACCGGTAACGAAAGGACCGGCCATGATGCCAATGACGAGGTACCCCGTAATGAGTGGAAGTCGAAAGAGCTTGGGGAATAAGAGGCCAAGAGGGTGCGCGGCCACGAGCACCATAACGAATGAGAGTCCGTTCTTGAGTGTCTCGATCGTGTTGGACCACGAGTAGAACGGCACGGCTTTGTTCTTGTCGTGCTCGCTGCCAAGTTGACGGCTAGTAGCGTCATTGTGAACACTCGAACTGGCGGAGATGGCAGCAAGGAGCCACAGAGATACACAAAGCGTCAACACTTGTCGGGAGAATCGAGACGCGGGCATGAGGCCTCCAAACTACCTGGATGTCTACTTGTGACGGCGAAAGATAAACTGATAAGAAGTGGATATATTAGATCATTTGCCAGCACTGCAGGCGTCTGGTCTTGATTTGCAAGTGATGGGCACCAAAGCAGACGGTGACTTGCCGATCGAAATTGGAGCCAGCATGATATTCAAAACAATACGAAGATGAGGAAGCGTGTCAGGACTTTAATAGAAATAGTATGAATCTGCAATAAGTGGAATGAAGTCGTTTGATGTCGGTGTTGTTCGATGACGGCTTGAGGCAGCGTGGGTAGCACAGCGCCTGTATTCGCTTTATATGCTACGTGAGGATTCTGGTGATTTGTCAATGGGAGTTCCTCCGCATGTTTAAAATTACTTCGACTTTGTATGTATCCGTCGGACAGTGGTGAAGCCACTGAGTAATCCATATGATCTGTAAGAATTTCCAGAAGATAAAGTTGATGTGAGTGATATTATCAGAGGGTTGATTTCAGATATCTTCCTTCTAAAATGCGACAAGAAAGTTAGGAGCAAGGAGGAAGACTGTTGTGTCGCGAGGCGTCGTAATCTATTTGACATTCGTGATTGTAGTACCGTTATGAAATTCCATCTGCCGCTCTAAAGTATGTTGGACTTCTTTGAATAATATTATCCGAGTAAAGAACAGCTGGAGTGGAGTGGCTATAGCTTAGGTGATCGTCAAGGTAGGGATGCCATAAATACCAAAATGTTTAATTGGCATATGCGGTGGTCAAAATTATCTTCAACAGCAAGAGCCAGGTGCACTAGATATTCCTCTAACGACAGGATCTGCAGAGAAATAGAAAAGAAATCTGCTATATTTCTGACTTCGAGGCATCTGAGCGTTTGGCATCCATAGCTTTCAAGATATAATGTCCTACGTGTATAATAGCTCTGTATGCTGGACAATACCGTGCAATGTATGTCACGCCTCAGCAATCTGAAAGCTTGCAGTATTTGGCCACAACTTACAGATTTCGAAATTGACTGCTACACGCAGCATATGCTGAAAGATTTTGGATTAATTAGATCACTAAACTTGATTTGGTCAGACGCTCCTCAAAAAATTTGTTTCCTCTTCGATTGCGACTTATTTACCGGATGTCACAAAATTTGGCCCAATAGTCCATAAATCTCGAAATAAAAACTCATCGCATTATGACACCGAAAAACACGAATTTTGTCAGAAAATTAAAGAGCATATGTTTTGGTGCATGCTGATATATCGCTCCATCAGTCCCTTGCAGGAGCTAAGTGTTAGACCACTTAGTAATTCAAAAGCTCAATATTTTATGTCATTGTTTGTAGGTGTTTGCTTGCTTGCAGTCGCATGCAATGCCCCATCTCGTGCATCAGTACCATTGCCCTATCTTGTTTATAATCATCGTGGGCAAAAATCCTGCTGAGACATACCACTTCCCGAGCTTGTAACTTGAGCCTAGCGAACGTCACCACGAACACGGGACCTACTATTGATTCAGAACGTTCTCACTAGCTCTTTCTCATGAGATAAGATTGTTATGAAATGTACTTGCCTATATTGCTTTTATAATGTACAATTAGTTGTTTATAGATCCTGATGAGAGCATTCTGATGATGATCCAACGCTCGTTGTCACAAATGCACCACCCTCGTGCGTCTTATCTTTCAACACGTGTGGCAAGATCAATTCAGTTTTTCTAACAGGCTAAAATTGCCCTAATGTACACAGTCCCCAATAAGTACACATGGTGTACTTATTGGGGATGGTCAGTAACTTAATTAAAGTAATTAGACCCCGCGCTCAGGTGTGGCTCACATTTGTAATCGAACCCTTATGTATGTGATGCCCATGGATGCATTCACATTAGGAGGGATGACGCCTAGCGTCATCCGTTACGCGAGGTATCTAGAAAGATATGCTCGCAATACATATTAAGTGTTATCTATAGAGATGACACTTTGGTTGGCAAATCAGGTATATATATTTAATACGATTAAATATAAATCAGTGTGAAATCTACTTCCTACTTGGTAAGTGCGCACGAGGAGCCGGATTACCGCTCCCTTGACGACGCTTAACCAGAATACTTAGTGCGTTGGGTGAGGCCGCTAACGCGCTCACCACAACTACCTCATTGCACGTAAGAAAAGTTGGTTAAACCGCTTCCCCGCTATGCTATGTTGTGTGCTTAAGTAGAGCGTTGCCGCATTACGACGAGCCCGCCTACACTTGGTAGCACTTGAAATCCTTCCCACGACCCGAATCGCTACGTGTGTACGTGAGGATGAGCCTTAACATTGATTGGGCTCATTTTTTCTACCTCTCTGAACATCATCGGGAGGTGGCAGGGCTTGTTGCGCAGGGACTTGGTGAACAAGCCCTGGCCAGGCTCCTGGGCGGTCCTCCTGAGCAACATGTTGCTCAGTTAGAGTAGTTTGAGGCATTTGTGCTCGGACGCGGAGAGCCGTGTCCGAGGCGCAGAGCCATGCTGCGGCGGAGTCCGTCACTCAGATTCAGGGTGGGCTGAGGCATGAGCAGGCTCGGAGCGAGGCTCACAACAGAACTGTTGAGATGCTCTCTGCCCGGCCGCATCAGCCGAGGCCCATTCGGATGGAACCGCCCAAGTTCGATATAACTGCAGCAGACACGATTGTCCACTGGCTGTTAGCCGTGGAGCAAAGCGGTGTCGCGCAGCTTATCGGGGACGACAGCCGGATGGTATCTTACGCCATGTCACATCTTCGCGGTAAGGCCTCAGAGTGCGCTTACTGGGCGCTTATGGCGGACGGAAAGGCGTCCCCTACATGGCCGATCGTTAAGGAAAAATTTCGCGCCATGCACCAGCCGCCGAACAACGAAGTGTTGCTTCAGGCGCGCTTCTTTGGAGCGCGACAGGCGAAGCGATCTCTGCAAGTATGTGCAGGAGATGCGCTCGCTGTCAGCGTCCATTACCGTAGGTAAGATTCCGGAGCACATTAAGGGGTTACGTTTATGAACGGACTACGGCATGGCTCATCGCGACAGGCCCTATTCAGATAGGTGCCGTCGAGGATGGAAGAGGCGATCCAAATTGCCTTGGTTGAGGGGCAATCATACAACAATGCCTCGGCGACAGCTTGGTATAAGCCGTCGGCTGAGAGGTCAGATGCCACTCCCATGGAGTTGGGCAATGCAGACGTTGTCTGCTATCAATGCGGCAAGCGCGGCCATATGATGGCTCGCTACTATGCCAGGATCCCTGCTGGGGCAAAGATGCCCAGCAAGAGGACTCCCTTCCCAAAGGTCGATGGCAAGAACCAGCGTGCGAGACGCATGAGTTCTGCATCGACCACTGAAGGGTCGGGAAATGCAGGAGCGCTGAAGGAGGCGGGATGCTCTTCTGACGCGGACTTTAAAGCTACCCCTAACTTCACAGTTGGTAGAACACATGGCTAGCACAGTCCCTAAGGTCTCGAAATTCCGGGCCTCAACCCTGCTGGTCTATAGCGCTCAGGTACGAGGCTATGACCAGGTGATGACCCTCCTTGTGGATTCGGCTGCATCACAAGATCTTGTGAAACTCGGCTCTGAGAAAGAGATTGGTAATGTTTGAGTCGCTCTACCAGGTGGCAAGCGAGAAGAGTCGACCGTTCGTTTTGCGAACGGCGCGCTCGACAAGTCTGAGGGAGTTCAGGTAGAACTCGCCTTCAGCTTTAGTGACTTCTCTTGTAAAGAGAAGTTCACAGTGTTAGGTATGGAGAGTCCGTATGACCTCAATAATCACTCTGACTGTCATTGAATAGAGTGTTCACTATGAAACCTCTTAAGCGAAAACGATGTTGATTGGTCAGAACCATCATTTTCAATTCTATCGCATGGCTAACGAATCGACCGCCAAAGAGGGGTCGCACTCACGTGGTGACTCACCACGTGCACCCGCAACATTTAGAGTTGCGGGAGAAGATGACACTATGGCAGACGGAACGTCTGCTGCAAGAGACAATAATGCGTTCCCCGCGACTGCATGCACCGCAGCCGAAGGGACCACACTATTCGCTGACCACAGCGAGTTGTGTCACGAACAACCCAGTTCATGACCACACATTGATTACGGTTGATCATGCAAGGTCTTACGGATGGTCCCGTAAAGACCCACCTATTCCGCTTGGAATTGGATACGCTTGAAAAAGCAATAGCCGTTGCGGAACAGGAGAACTTAAACTTGAGACAGGCTCAAGCTAGTTCGTCAGCATATCGTCCACCTAGACGACACGAACTAGGAGGTCCAGAACCCATGGACCTTTCCTATGTCGAAAGCGAGAAACCTCGCTTTTCGAATAACAAGCGATTGCAGAAATGCCATCGCTGCCAAAAATTGGGACATTACGCTCATGAGTGTAGTGCCCCACGTCCAGCACCAAAAGGTACTGAACGTAATTTTGGATCGTATGCCAAAAAGGGCAACGGTCGCGGATCCGACGTTGTTGCGAAATCGCAACAGCGAGGCGGACCGCCAAAAAATGGACGGGGTCAGTAGGGGCGCAACGCCCTACTGATCCAGCAACCTCAAGAGAATTTGCAAATCTTTTGACAAAAGTTGCTCCAGACACACAATCATTATGTGTCTCTGCACCTGGTTATGTGGTATCCCTTATCACCTTGAAGTTGAAATTGACAAATGATTTGTCACTCAGAGCCCTAGTGGACTGCGAAGCGTCGAATAACTTTATTTGTCGCCAGTCACTAGAGGGTCGTAGGCTCAAATATGTTGAGCGCGACATCCCTCCAACGAGGATGACGGTGCGTCTAGCGACAGGCGCATCGATAACAGTGATGAAACGCGTAGTGAAATTTCACTACACGTTAAGAGATTTACAGTATGATGATGATTTCATCGTACTGGATTTGGATGACAAATTTGATGTCATCCTTGGTTTACCTTGGCTCAGAAAATACGAGCCAAGGATCAGCTGGCAGCATCGATCCGTAAAGATGCCTGCCACTTGTTCATCAGATGGCCATCTGATGAACGTCTTGGAGCGTCCACAAGCGTGTGGATGTACTACGAGTGAGTGCGATGGCCTCACTTGTGGTACGGTCGTTAGTACAACCGCACAAGATCACAGTGTGATTACCAATCACAATGTGGAGTCAGCTGCCGGCGGCTGTGTTAATGCACAGGCAGCGCCGAAGGTCCACCACTCGAAAAGGTCGAGTGGATTGGGACATGAATGTACGCTTAGTGGGCGACATTCAAGGAGTATACCGGTTGCCCAGAAAGGACAACACGATGATCCAAGGTCGAGTAGAGAGTCGACCGTAGTGGACCCGACTGTGATAGCGCAATCACACTCGGAAGACGTTGAGGGAAGAGGTCCCCACGTATTTGAGGAGAAATCCCCTCAAATGGTAGAAGTTACTAGACTTCTAAATCCCGAGGGATTAATCCCCCGGCAGCCTGTGGATAAATCCCATGAAGAAACCGAGACATTAAATGTCTTGGATAATAACGGTTCAAGAGTAGGCGCTTATACTTTTGATCTGTATGCGCCTCCGAAGTTAACTTCGGAGATAACTCAAGTACCAACCCTAGAAGTTAAGCGGTTCTTGAGAGATCTGCATAGTGGTAAAATCAAGCAAATCTGCGTTCTCGTCACAGAGGACGAATACGTGAACGATATTTGGTCAGCGATTATTATTGCAGAGAACGAACGGGTTCTCAGCAGCTCATCGATGGACGAAAGTGTCCCCGATGTGAAGACTCGGATCGAGATATATATTAGTCAATACTGGGAGTATCGTAAGACAAATCCTTTATACACGGATTTGATTGAATTTAAGGATGTATTCCCTGAAACAGTTCCATGCGAGTTCCCTAAGGATAAAGGCACTCGACATGAGATCAAGCTCAATATGGACTCGAAGTACTGTGTCATGAAGCAGTGGTCACTGCCTCGTGAACAAGTACTTGCGATCGATAAAGAATTTATCGATCGATTGAAAGCGGGATATGTGAGGAAGTTAACCTCCCCACATAGCTCTCTGACCTTCTGTGTGCGAAAGGCCACAGGAGGGTGGCGGATAGTCCACGCATTCAATAAACTGAATGCTGCAACGGTACCGGCTTAAACACCGATACCTAGAAAATACGGAATCATAGATGGCATGTCTAAGAGTACCATCTTATCGTTTATGGATCTGATGGATGGATTTTATCAGATCCTTATGCGAGAACAAGACATCCCGTACACAGCAGTGAGCACTCCCAGTGGGATGCTCTGGGAATGGCTAGTAATGCCATATGGGGCTTAGTGCAACATTCGATAGATGCGTAACGAATCTGTTGAGACCGGTGCGAGAATTCGCTCTGAGTTATTAACGGTGTATTCGTCTATAGCCGGACTTATGACGGAAAGACGGACGTGGGAGTTCCTTAAAGTCACGTTTATTCTAAAGCATAAGTTGTACGCAAATCTCAAGAAGTTCATATTCGCTGCAAGCGAAATACCACTTCTTGGGTGCAACGTCGGTAAACACGGCGTGCGCCCTGATCCCGAAAAGATCAAGGCATTTACCGATGGTCAGTTCCAGTCGATGTCAAGGGACTTGGAAAGTTCCTGCGTATTTGCATAAGTACTTCCGCAATTATGCCGAGATGACAGTTCATCTCTCTTGTCTTTGAAAAAAAGACGATAAAACGCTATGGATCGCCGATTGTCGGCATTCCTTCGAAGGTATCAAGCAAAGCTTGATGCAATCGCCCATCTTCGCGATTGCAGATCAAGACAGACCATTCCATGCCGACCCGATTTCGAGCCGGCTGCGCGTTCCAACAGTGAAAATAATCCCACTGTTGCAACACTCATTTCAAGTGTTCTGTCATCAACCTTGTTTGATGACTTAAAAAAAAGCCTACGAAGAAGATAAGGGTCCGTTGCGTTTATTGGATTATCAGATAAATGCATCCGATAATACTTTTTTAATATTTACCGGCTTTATATCGATCGTCATCCGATCGATACACAACACGCAACGGCATATTGTATTTCACAGCCCTTGCAGGCGACACTCCATCCCAAATCCCAATGATTTGCGCTTGCGCATCATGTATGAGCGTCACGATGCACCAATAACTGGGCATCGTGGACGTGAGAAAACTTAACTCACAGTAAGTCGCGACTTTTATTGGCCCCGCCAGTATCAGTTTATGCGCAAGTACGTTCGTGCTTGCGAAGTATGTCAACGGGTGAAGCCCAGCCCTTCATCCCGTGCACCTCTCCAACCTCTACAACTTCCAGCAGAGTGTTGGCAGTCCGTATCTGTGGACTTCGTCTTCGGATTTCCCGAAAACGACCACAAAAATAATGGAATCCTTGTTTTTGTAGACAGATTCAGCAAGATGGTGCACCTTGCTGCGGTACCAGAGTCGATTACGGCTCCGGGTTGTGCCCGTGTCTTTATCGACACGGTATTCAAATTCCACGGTTTACTCCGTGAACTGGTCTCGGATAGAGATCCACCGTTATCGGCGGAGTTTGGCAATCCGTATTCTGATCTCTCGGAACACGGCTGACTATGTCAACATCCGATCACCCAGAAACGGATAATCAAACAGCGTCCTCGAAGAGATACTTCGAGGTTACGTCCAATCGTATCCGAATTGGAGCGAGTTTTTACCGATGGTCGAATTCGCCATCAATAATTCGGTGCATGCGTCTACAACGCATACACCGTTCTTTGTGAATGGCTTACGCCATCCTCGCATACCGACCCAATTAGAGGGATCCTCTAGTCTAAGGGGGGGGGACTCGCAGGAGCAAAACCAATTCTGGCTCATGCTCAACACGCGTCGAAAATAACAACGACGCGAGTGATGTCAATGTCGAAGAAAACGACATCGAAAATGAGATTGATCTCATGGCAGTACGCACTAAGCGTACTGAAAAAGACAAAACAAATGAGTTAGCGGAAGAGTTTCTGCTAACTCGAGAATCAATTATCCGTTTCGTTCAGGATTCTATTGCTAACGCAGTGGACCGACAGAAATGGAATGCAGACAAACATGGAAGAGCAAATGTTAATTCATTCAAATTAATGATCTAGTGCTACTCTCTACGGTAAACTTACCTAAACGATTAGTCACTAATGTGGGTAGCATTAAACTACTACCCAAGTTCATTGGGCCTTTCCGTGTACTGCATCGAAGAGGCAATGCGTACACAATAGAATTGCGACGTAGGATGCGAACGCATCCTACGTTTTACGTTGGTCGGCTCCGGCCGTACCATCAGTACGCGGCTTCTTCCGAGGACGGATTTGACCACTCTTTACAAGAATACCCAAAAGATTATTGTGATCGCGAACCAGATTTTCATGTTGAACCTGAAGTTTCTCAGGCCGGTTTCGAAGATCCTCGAAGCTACGATGAGCTGACGACAGCTCATCGCGGACAGCATGATACTTCCGCTCGTACTCCAACAAGGAGTACGCACTCTTCGAACGGTCTTCCAACCGCTCGATATGGTGAGCCTGCACCGTCTGCTCCAACGAGCGACGCTTACCGCGCTCGTGGTCAAGTCCCTCCTCCAAATCATGGAGGAAGCGATCGAGTTTGTCGACCATCGACACTAGATCCGACACATGGGTCGGATTTAATTTTCACTCCTCCGCCACAACCATTGGTGAATTTCCAAGGCTGTCAACGTTTCCTTGTGGAACGTATACTCCGTGATGTGAAGGGGTAGCGAACAAGTTATCTTGTTCGCTGGTGCGGTTTACAACCTTCACATGACAGCAGGGAGCCTCGTTCCCAGCTGGTTGTTGACGTTGAGAGCCTCGTCCGTCAGTATGACGAGACCCATCCAATGGATCATAAGGTCTATCAGAAAACACGCGCCTCTGGCGCCTGTAAATCGATGGCAAAACGTCAATCTCATCGCGCATCTCGATAGAGATGCGAGCCCTTCCCCTGGATCACTGGTGACCCGGCGAGGACGCCGGAGGAGATCGCTGCCCGCGACGCTCTTCATGAGCATTACCTTACGCCGAAGGTAATGACGCGAAGCCAGTATCTGACGCGTTTACGTGATCAAGCTTGTGGGGCTTCGGTGACCTGCATGAGAAAGATTCTGATCGTTTTGTTTCCAAACGAAACAAGGAGTGAAAACGAAGTCTCATTTGAGAACTGGGTTCACCGGGCCCGCAAACTCCGTAATATCTGGAATATCAGAGAGTCTGCGGATTAAGGTGAAGCTTCGCTTCGACTTCGCTAAGCTTTAGGCCAAAGGCCAGTTACGTTCAGCATTTATGCCACAAAACGAAGTAAGGCTAGCCGATATTTCAGTGCTACGGTTGACCGTACAACCAAGGATCGAAGCCGCACTGAGGCTTTAGATCCACCTAATCCCACGTTTAGTAGTGGGAAGCGACGTTTGACGCGAGTTGACCCTCAGCTTGGAGCTCAAAAATGTCAACGTTGTACGGGCAATCTTGCCGAAGAGGTACCTCGAACTCCCAAGAGTTTTTGGAAGAGGGTTACCCTAGCCACTTCACCAGATACTAGTATTGACCCTCACGACGACGTCGCTTTAAAAGTTTCTCCACATGAAACTGAAGGTTTCCCCGCGCATCAAGCGGTGCGGGAGGGGGCCGAAATTTCGGCGGAAGCATTTGATGCTCAACGACACGAGGTGCAACTTCTTCGTGAGGTCCTTGCTCGGGTTGGGAGCTCTTTTGAGGCGGTTCGGGCGTCTTTCGCCGAAATCGCTTTTACCACGTAAAGAGGGCCAGTTGGATATCCTGGTGAGGATGCAACAATCTGCGGCACGACCGCCTGTCTCGGCGCAAGCGCCTTCAAGTCCAAGTGGGAAGGGTCCCGATATGGCTAAAGCAAGCCAACGTAAAACACTGGATGTGTACGCAGCTTGTTGGGAAGGTTTAGCGTATAAGCTAGGCCCTTCTTGGCCACGAACGTAAATGGTCCAATAAAGCGCGGGCGAAATTTGGTCTTGAAGACCGCGGATACCAAGTTGGTAGGTAGGTTCTTAGCGTTTAGTAAAACTCGGTCTCCGACCATATACGAATTAATACAGTTTCTGCTTTTGGCATCTGCTTCTTGTTTTTGTTTGTCTTGGCTATCAGCCATCGTATCTCTTACATGTCTTAAGATACTAAATCGCGTCGCGAGAAACTCGCTTACTTGTTTCCGAACGGTAACAGGGCTGATATCAGCAAGCCTATCGGCCGATTCTCCCCCACCAAGCCCTTAACCCTGCAGTGGTATCGTTAATGGAACGCGCGGTTGGTAAGACCGTTTACATAGAACACAGTATAGCCTGTAGAGGCATGAACAGCGTCATTGAACGCAAACTCCACTACTGGGAGCATTGAGCTCCAGCGCTTTGGTGTCTGAGCACACACGCTGCGTTAAACGTCTTCAATGACGCGATTGACAAGTTCAGTTCGACCATCGGTCTGTGGATGGTCCGCAGTGGACATCTCCAATCTGGTTATAAGCACTCGGAAAATTGATTTCCAGATTTACCCGTAAAATCGGGGATCCCGATCAGAGATAATTGCCACTGGCAAACCATGTTTTCGAAACACGCGATCGATGAACAGCTTAGCTGTACCGTCTCCATCAATGGAATCTGGCACGGCTGCTTAGTAAGCCATTTTGCTCAAACGGTCAACAAAGACCACTATACCGGAGTTACCGGCTGAATCTTTCGGTAGCCCAAAGACGAAATCCATACTAATGGACTCCCACAATCCTATGGGGACGGGAAGACTCGCCAGTGGCGCAGCAGCATGTGTCGAGGGTTTAATCCGTTGGCACGTTTCGCATGTGCGAATATATGTGCTGACCCATTTTTAAAGTTTGGGCCACCGACTCTGGCCTATGAAGCCGTAGGTCTTTTCTCAAGCGAGATGACCACCAAGGACAGTATCGTGTGCCTCATATTGGATCCGGTACTTCACCTCCTCATCATGAGGAACAATGACACGCGGAGGGTCCGCGATGTTTGTGCAACAGGTTGTTATCGATAGAAATCGATGTAACCTTGCACGCAAACGTGCCGCCAATTTAATACCCAATTTGAGTCCTATAACGCTCGTAGCAGAGCTGCACACTGTTTATCCTTGGCGTAAGCCGAACTGATTAATTCAGGAATAGGTGACGAGATAGTCGTTGAATGAGAATCTCATAATCCGGCCTGCGTGATAACGCGTCGGCCAAAGCATTTTGCTTGCCGGGCTTATACTTCACCACGAAGTTGGATTCCGCAAAAAAAGATAGTTATCGGGCCATTTTCTGTGAGAGATGGGGCGACTTAGTCGCCGTGCGCAATGATGTGTGATCTGTAAAAATCACAAACGGCTTAGAGCCGAGTGGATGACCTCTGAATTTGACGAGAGCATACTTCATAACAAGGAACTCTTTGTCATGAACTGGGTAGTTCTTTTCCGCAGCTTTAAGCTTTTTAGACTCGAACGCAATAACACGTTGATGCCCATCAACATCTGTTTGTAACAGAGCACTGCCAATGGCAAAATCTGATGCGTCAAAGACGATACTGAAAGGCCAATTTGGGTTTGGCAGTACCAGAATCGGGGCATGGATAAGACTACCCTTAACTGCTCGAAAAGCATTATTTTCGGTGCTAGTCCAGCACCATTCTATATCTTTCTTTAGGAGTTTAGATAATGGCCTAGCCATATCAGCGTAATTTTTGCTATATTTGTGTAAATAATTGGCGAGACCCAACCACTTAAGCAAATCCTTTTGGTTTTTAGGAACCGGCCAATCTACTATGGCTTTTACCTTAGCGGAATCGCTCTAAGGCATCGCTTTCCAATGAAGTTTTCTAAAGAAGGAATTTCGTCTGCGCCAAAAATGCATTTAGATGCATTGGCATACAATTTTTTTGTGCGCATGCATTCGAGCACTGCTCGCAAATGGTCTAAATGGTTTTCCATATCCGACCGACCCTGCTCCGCACGACTATGGACAAAAATGTCATCGAAATAAGTCTGTGCATAACCTCGATGAGGGCGAAACAGTTGCGTCACTAGACGATTAAATGTTGCCGGGGCGTTGGAAAGCCATTGTGGAAAACCAGCCACTCCCATTACATGCCGCTTTGGGTGCTAACCGCTGTAAGCGGGATATCACTAGCTCGCATAAGCACTTGGTAGTAACCATTGACTAAGTCCAATGCACTGTACATTGTACATCCCACCATATTGTTCTAAAGAACATCTTTTCTAGGAATGGGGGTTTGGGCTGGTATAGTGGCAGCCTTAAGCTTATTATAAGCATGTACAATGCGCCATTTACCATTTGGCTTTTTGACACAAAAATGTCGGTGTCGAATGAGGAGATTTGTTCTCTCGTAACATTTCAGCCTCGTGCTTTGCATGGAAGAAATCGTCAATGACGTCACACTGCTCCTTTGGTAAAAGCCATTGTTCTTGTGACACAGTATTTGGTTCCCATTACTAAGTCAATTTCATGATGAACACTTCTATCCGGAGCTAAAACAGATGGTGGGTTATTACATACCTTATCTTGGAATTCCTTAATTAAGGAATAAAAAGGATCCGTAGGATCTTCCAGGATCGGTGACCCATTTCGCGCACAAAGTGCACCTTTTGTGTCATCCAGGACAGCTTCGTCTAGAAGTGACGATGAGTTTAACTCAACCATAGGTCGAATGACCATCATTTCAGATAAGTCACCAGTTTTTAAGACTCGACCGCACTCATCAATAGACATTTCGTCTAGCTCTAAAAGAGCATGTAACGAGAGGATTGCCGCAAGGCTTACTTCCCCCTCAATGTTACCGGTTACGCCATTTACAAGCGTATGTACTTGCTCACTCGTATCACTTTGTGAGGGTATACACGCTTCGTGTCCATCCTGTCTTGGAGTGAAGATGAAGACAATACGCCTTTTAGAGGCCGGGACATTCACGTCCCCAGGGTTTTCAGCCTGTATTGGTTCTATACAAGACATGGTGTCTAATTTGACATCCGATAAAGAGTTAAAAAACTCAACTTCCTTATCCAGCGAACGTTTACGTGTCGCCTCACGTGCATTAGGAGGATTTGACCCAAAATGCCCTGGCGAACCGCCAATAGTGTCACTATTGACACTTAGGATGGTGCCACCTCGGCCGACCATACTCGGTGGACTTAGACGTGCCACTCCACGTATCTCAGGGATATTGCACGCTGCTTTCAGCATTTAGTGAATCGTTAGTATAGCGAGTGTTACTCGACGAAGTACGTGCCGTTTTACTTATTTCTGCTCAGTCGGGCTCAAAATTAATGTTTTTAACATTAGAGTTTATTAACTCAGACATGCCAATGTCTAAAACAGTGACAGACTCATTCTTGGTATGGCCTGGCTAGAACATCATGAACCGAATTAGTAATATTTATTGTGAGGAGTAGCTTCTCCAGACAAGCTATTGATAAGCCTTTCTGGCAAAAGCCACGGCTTCTTTTCAGGGGCGAGATGAGACATTTTACTGTCTTCACTCCCCTGACCGTGGATCAATTGGAAGTCTAAGACCTTAGGCGCCACGCGCAATATTCCTAGCAAAGTTTTGGAGAGTCATGGACCCACCTTTGCTAGGCAACAAATGAGATCATATCTCGAATCCAAATCAAGGACGAGACAGCGTTCCATACTGTCAAAGTCCAGAAACTTTATACCTAAGTTCAATGGAACTTTGGGAACAGTGACCCGAGTCCCTGTCCCTAAGCAAACAGTGTTATTGTATTATCTCCATGCGCTCTAAGTACCTCCACGTATTGTTGATTTCCCTCAATAGAAAGGCGTCGAGCATAATTGCAAGACACTCCTGAGTCAATTAAAATTGACCACGGCTTACCAAAGCCCTTTACAATCGAAATGAGCACCAAGCTAATTGGGGCAAGGTTCTATTTATTCTCACCTCCTTGAGGTTTAACCGAGCCTAGGTCTTCCCCAGAAGGGCGCCCCGCATCTACTGGGTATCGACGTTTCCCCGCACCGTACCAGATCTCTGGTATAGGTCGGAGTTGGAGCTCTTTCGGGCTTTACGCAAATTTCGAAGTGGGCAGGCAGGGCGTAAATGTTTCGTGCATTCGCGCACATAACATCTACGGATGGTCTTATGCTGTTCCACAGCTTGAAGAGCCTCTTCTCCTTCCTCAACGAGGCTTATAAACATAGGTTCCGCTCTATTAGACGGAACCCATGTGCTCGAAGAGCTTGTTCGGTAAACAGGCGTGCTAACGCGGGCAGACTTAAAGTCAAAGTCGGCGCGTAGCGCTATGGCAACTGCCTCTTCGAACGTAGCCGGATGAGATCGGAACAATTCCGTCCGGGCAATGCCTTCATTGAGACCCCCCATAAAAAAGGTCACTACAATTGCCTCTTGCACCGGGTCTTGATGCATAGATGCAATGAGAGTTCTCAACTCCTGGACAAAGACCCCCAGGGTTCTTTTACCCTGCCGAGTCGCTAGGAGTCGTGCTCGCATGCAAAAAGCCTGATCAGGCGGTGCAAACATGCTGGTCACTTGCTGTTTCAGCGAATCCCATGAGGGGAAAGCGTCGTTTATGGATGTGCTGCACATTAATGCCCACTCTATGGCTCTACCTCCAAGTTTGGACATGGCCATAGCCACATTTGCCTTTCTGGTAAGAACAAGACGTAATCAATGGACATTTCCATTTGCTCAATTCAAAAAGGGAGATTTTCTCCCTCTTTTCCCTCATTTTTTTTTACATTTACAGTTAGAGGGCGAGCCCTCGGCTCTGAGTCAGGTACGGAGATGTACCGGGTAGGCATAGATGCCGCTAAAGGGTCCTGTACCTGACCGATCAGGGAGGCTTTGTACCGCATGAAAGCTTCAAGCCTTGCATGCAGGACCTCTGGTCCCTGGGAAATAATAAATTCCACGTGCTCAAGCCCGAATAAGATTTTGAGCTTGTCATAAGCGGCGCGTTGCGCTTCTGACAATTCTGGAACCTCTTTCACTGTCGTAAAAAATAAGTCTTGTAAAGACTCAGGCGTAGGTTGACTACGAGTGCTACCAGGTGTAGCGGAGCTATCACGCTCCTAAAGTCAGAGAAAGACTCTCAGACTCAGAGAGTCACTTAGTTCTATTGAGCTTATGGGTTTAACAACTCTGGGAGTCGTACATGCTATTAAAGCTTAAGGAATCCTAGTTCAAGGGATTCAGGGGTTCGTAAAGCCAAGTGGCAACTAGTGCCCAAGAGGATATACCTTAGAAAGGCTTCTATCTCTTACAAATCAATGCGCAAGCCTTAGGAAGGCACTTAACGCTTTAAGATCAATGAGGAACTGCACTTTATTTAATTATTTAAATCTAAAAACCTTACCCTAGCTAATTTAAAATAGATTTCGGCCCCAGATTTATATCTGGCGGCGACCACATAATTATTGCCCATATTTAATGGGATTTAAGCAACTAACTATTTTAAAATTAGATAAAGGGTATTTTACCCATTTAGTAAATGTACCACAACAACGGTTCTCCAACCGATGTGTGCCCCATTACACTATCAGCTTAAAGACATGAACTTTCCCTAGTGACCCTGCCAGTTTAGCAGTGGTCAATAAAACTACGTCCTATGACCGACCTCTCGGCGGTATCATAGGCGAGTTTGATGCTAAAAGCGTGAGCGAGGCTCAACGCTTTTTGATTAAGCGATTAGCCATCACACGAAAAGTCCGTGACGAGATGGCAAGCGCACAGGACAAGCAAAAAGAATATGCTGACCGAAATGGTCTCAAAATTAACGAACGCTTTAAAGTGGGTGAAAAAGTACTATTAAGTATTGCTACCCTACCTAAAAATGCAATTTTTGTACTACCTGGAGGTACTACGAAGTTGTTGCACCGTTTCATTGGGCCCTTTAAGGTGGTAATAGAGGTTGGTGACTCAAATTATAGGCTCACCCTTCCCTCGTATATAAAGACGCGCCGTATTTTAAGTGGGTCGTCTGAAACGGTATGTAGACTCAAATGAGCCTCATACCCCCATTCGTCGAAGAAGACGATGGTGACGCCGACTGTGAGTCTAGCGGCGATCAGATGAGGGAGACGGTGAATTTACTTGGTGACTGCCTATGAAAAGGAGCACCAGCTGAGGCCTCTTCGCTAGTCTCAAATGGACTAGCAGAAGTAGCGTAGTGAGAAGAAACAGGGGGTACAGTACCGCCCATGATTTCTTTCACACGCAAGCGGGCGATATTAATTCGCTGCGACCGCTGTATCATCGCATCGGAATGCGGATGAATGCGGCGCAAGAATTTCGCCTCGTATTGGTCGGGCGTTTCATTTAAACGCAACACGACCGGGTCTTCCATAATTTAATGACACCATAATAGTTTTGAGCATTTAGAAAAGCGCGTTTTTTGAGCGACGCTATTGTCCCGTTTACACGAGGCCATTCAGAGAGAGGGAGCATAAGTGATATGCCACCCGTCACACAGCCACGTTTAATACGGCTGGCTTGTGACAGCGACTAAGCACATTCACGCGTCGTCGGCGGAGCGTTACGCTCAGAATCCTCTATGTCAGAACCATTATGGATAATGGTCTGAGCAAAAGACGGTGTGGTTTTACCCAACGGAGAAGCGGCTGCGCCTTTATGGGCAGCGCTCGCAATAACCGTCGCTGCGCTATCCAGCGCAGACGACGAGACAGCATTCGTAAGTGTTGCTGTCTCCATGTTATGAGCAATGATAGAAGTTTGGATGGGCAATAATGTGCCATCATCCTTCCTCGTGAGATCCTTGTCCGCATCATTACTTTGAGGTGACGGCAACGGTCTCGACTCATTGTAGTCGACAATGAGCGACGGATCAACATCCTCACTGATTAAGTGGGATGAATCCTTAAGCCCCGTTAACGCGACAGCAGCAGTAGCGGTCGGCGTTTCAGCTAAGGCATTGGACGCTGCAGGGCGTGTTAACGCGGCGCGCGCGCTAAATGCAAGAGTTAGTGGGCGTCTTCGCAGACGACCCTCCAACGTTGCCCATGTAGGTGGCACCTTTGGCGCCGTGTATGAAAACAGAGGTCGCTAGAGTGAATCAGAGACTTAGCGGCGCGTCAAGCAGCATAGTTCTTCCTTCCACTTTATCGAAGTTTAAAATGTAACTTCGTTCTTTAAGGGAGTGGATAGTGTAACTGGCTAAAGTTGCCCTAATGTTACACAGTCCCCGTTAAATACACTTGGTGTACTCAAGGGGATGGTCAATTTCTTAAATAAAGTAATTAGACCCACCACTTGAGTGTGGTTCACATTTGTGACCAACCCTTGTGTATGTGATGCACATAGGTGCATTCACATTAGGAGGGATGTCGCCTAGCGTCATCCGTTACGCGAGATATATAGAGATACGCTCGCAAAACATATTAGTGTAATCAATAGAGATGACAGTTCAATTTGGTAAAAATTGGAATTTATATTTAATGCGATTATATTTAAATCGGTCTCAAACTACTTTCTACTTATCAAGTGCGCACGAGGAGTCGAATCACCGCTCCCGTGACGACACGTTTACCAGAGTACCTAGTGCGTTGGATGAGGTCGCTAAGGCGCCCACCACAATTACCTCACGGCACACGAAATTAGACGGTCAAACAGCTTCTCCGCTGCGCTAGGGTGTGTGCTTAAGTAGAGCGTGCCCCCATAAAGACTTGCCCACCTACAACTTTCAACTTAAGAAGTGCGCACGTGAAGACGGATTACCGCTTCCGTGACGACACTTGTACTAAAGTACTTAGCTCGTTGGGTGAGGTCGCTTAGGGGCCCACCAACAATCTCACTGCACGTGTGAGAAGACGGTCAAACCGCCTTCTCACTGTGCCTAAAGGTGTGTGCGTAAGTAGAGCGTGGCTGCTATAGTAGCACCTGTCTACACCCACCCTTGTGTCTTAATGTGCTTTCGCATTTAAGGGGATCAAGACATCATCTGCGATTTAAAAAAGTAAGCTCGCCATGCAGGAATACACATCTACAGATGGCATCCAATCATTGGATAAAGTTTATATTTAATTACATTTGGTTTAAATATATTTCCCTAGTCGAACGTGAATAAAACAGTGTCTAGTTTTAATCTAGCCACATCATTTGTCAAAAGGATCCAAAAAGACGAGTGAAGGTATTCTACTTTCATACTTCACTCCTACTTAGTGGCTTGCACTTCATTTGCTGCATCATTGGGGACAAAATAATACTTTTATTGTTGCCTAAATTGTTTATCGGGCATATAAATCTAAAATTCCCTTGCGGATCTCCAATATCAATGACGCTATTATAGGATACTTCTTGTCCTCAAAACTGCATCTCATGCTTTACGCGCAAGTAAAAATATCGTTTGCCTTGCAAAAGGATATATGGAGCTTTGATTTCTCGTGGTGAAGCGTGTGTCGACACAATATTGGTTAAAACGCAACTTTTTAAAATGGCTGTGTCATCACTCCCGGGGCTAACTATATTTTGGTGTTGTCGCATGGTGTTAAGTCATCTGGTCGCTCAATCGTCGCATGAATACCCAATTTTCTCTTCCAGATGATTTCAATTATCGATGAGCGTGATGTATATATTTGAAATTTCGTTTCTGCAGCTGGTGGTAAAAACATGGTCTTAATTAATCTGAACTTTTTTCCAGCTCAATGCTTGCGATGCGAAATAACGCATGAATGTCGCATCCATTTCCGAACAGTCCAAGAAAGTTGCTGGAAGTTTTTTTTACGGCATCTCGATTAGTTGTCGGCTTGCTTCCGATATTGTGACCACAGCAATTGTTGAGCTTGTACAATGGTTCGATATGACATTACTTTATATCTTAATGGCGCAATGAGTCTATTAAATACCTAAGCACGTGATATTGGCTGCAAAATATTCAATATGTTGTGCTTTGTCTTATTTGTTAAGCAAACGTGTCGTTAATTTTCGTGCAAAAAGAAGCCATCATATTTATATGAATCAGATGCCGGCTCTATTTGTCGCAACGAAAAAGTCAAGATTTCCACGTGTCCTACGCTAAAAGGCTTTATCTCCGTCCAGGAACGGGAGGATGTCGTCCCGCTCACGTCTTGTCCATAAAAGTGGATTCGCGCATGCCAGCGCATCACGTTATCCGCTCGTTCTTTTTTTAAGAAACTTCGGTTGGGGGAGGCACAAATTGCTAAACAGTGACATTCTTGTATGATAAACAGGACTGTCATGTCTACTCTTTATCTATCATAAGATATTTATTGCCCGATAGCCACTGCAAACTAACAAAGCCTATGGTCACCGCACAGTCAGGTCCCCCATTCTATTTCAAGCAAGATAAATGGTATTGGATCTTCCACCTGATCGGAGTTTTTCGAAAGTCTCGTTATATTAGCTCATACTTGCTATTGTTAGCGTCACTATCCCTTACAACTTGCATAAAAAATCTAATCTTTTTCGCATTAGGTCTACTGCGACAAGGCTACCACCACTTCATTGGTGGCAATCGATTGCATGACTCGTCTAATTTTAATTTTTGTTTTCAAGAGACCGCTACAGTTTTAATTGGAGCGAGTCATTATCATTTTGCTTCCGTCTCAGTAAGATCTCTTTCTTTCTTATTTCAACGAGCGACATGGTGCGTATGCTCCTGATTAGCAGTATTTTTGTGTCTGCGATTTCCCTCGGAGATTCGAGTGCTTTCCTCGTAGCCGCTAATATAGAGCAGGAAATGCGTGACACAATCCCAGTCGCGCCAGTTGCTAGATACCTGAAAGCTGGAGAACTGCGCAAATCTGCGAAATCTGAGGAGAGAATGTTTTCCAGCTCCAAACTATTCAAATTCTCCAAAGAAGACGAGAAGTTGTTCCAAGAAGCCGCGAAAGAGATTACTGATACAGCTTCAACCGCAAAAGGAGCTACAAGCAAATCAGAGACTGTAAAAAGAGAGATAGACCCAGTTGAAAAAACAATGGCAGCAAAAAGAAGAAAAAGAGCCGATGCAAGAAAGAGAATAGATCTTGAAAATGGCATGGAAAAGCTCAATACAGATGACAACTAAAAGGATAATACAAACAACAATGATGCTACGTAATTTAATGTTGATGTATTAATTAAATCTGTAAGCGTCAAATTTTACTTGACATTTAAAAGCTATTGAAGTAGTACACTCCGAATTATTTCTGGTTGTCAATTTCGTCAATTTGTTAATTGCGCTGGAGCATATGTTAGGTGAATACGGGGTAATTTCTTAAAGGCATTCAGGTCATATTTAAAAAGCCCTGTAAGTACATTGTAATGGTGTTTCCGTTTCATAAATATTATTTTCGGTAAGAGGAATAATAAATACGATTTCCTTTAAGAGAAAATCAATAGATTTTTTGGTCTTTTATCAAATTCGACTTAACAGTTCCAATATTACCAATTTTGGTAATATTGACGCGATAAGACAGTGATTCTTTTAATTGGTTGATTTTAGTTTGAATCAACCGATCTACACGTGTAACGGGGTGTATCGTTACAAGAAAATTAACACTTTAAGGTTGTTAATTGTATATTATCTAAAAGGTAGAGAATATTTGGAGAATATATCTTTACGTGGTAATTTCCTAAAAGCTTATCTATTGGTAGATATACACCATTATATCTACTTTCTCCGCGGTCCAGTCAGCGCTGGACGCACGCAAAAGAAAAAGACAGATAAGACTTCATTACATGTTTTGTATTAGTTTAAAATTAATTTAGTACTTAATAGACAGAAGCAGAAGAACTTAATTATATTAAATACGGTTTTATCAACCTCTTTTAAGCAAGTGCTATAAAGAGAGTCTTCCTTTGCACGTACTAGGTGCGTGAACTGACGTGAGGCACCACTCGCACCGAGGCAGTGCGAAGTGGACTTTTATTGAAACAGTACAAGTCAGTAGTGCTCCGTTACACCTGGTAGCACTTTGTAGTTCGTCCGTTTCGCGTGATAGCTACTCCTTTCTAAGTGACATAGAAAGGAGTGCGGTCAAACGAATGAGTTCGACCGTAGGGAACGATGCCATCTTGGCCATGCTGTCCGATTTTGACAAAGATGCCCTCTATTTATCATCGCCAAGTTCATACACATGAACATGACGAGGCGAAGGAGAAGGTAGCCTTGCTTAATCCGCAAGGCTCTCAACAGGCAGAATTGTTGAGGTTACAACAAGTACAGAACCCTGTACCTGGGATGACGCACACGCGTCGTCCGGAAACCTGAAAGATTGACATCTCTAAGTATAGGGGAGTCGAAGAAGACTCTCTCTTGAGATGGTTTGTCGAGTTGGACGATGCATTAAGGGCACGTCACATCGTCGACGAGCAAATGCAAGTCGCATTCGCTCAATCAGATTAGGCAGGTCGCTCCAAAACTTGGGCATTGAGCCTTACGTTGCGCGACCCATACGTCTTTGGGTCGCTATAGGCTTTTAAAGCCCGGCTCAAACAGACGTTTGAACCGCCAAGGGCTGAGTTCAGAGCTCGTTCAGAGCTTCTGAAACTTAAGCAAGGCAAGCGTGATGTTCACGCATATTTTCAGCACATACGACTCTTAGCGAGTTGTATAACAAATAACATAGTCCAAGAACACACGTTGATTACGGTGTTCATGCAAGGTCTTACGGATGGTCCCGTAAAGACCCACCTGTTCCGCTTGGGACTGGATACGCTTCAAGAAGCAACATCCGTTGCGGAATAGAAGGATTTTAAGCTTGAGACAGGCTTAAGCTAGTTCGTCATCGTATCGTCCTCCATGACGACACGATTTAGGAAGTCCAGAGCACATGGACCTCTCTTACATCGAAAGCGAGAGACCTCGCTTTTCAAACAACAAGCGATTGCAGAAAAATGCAATCGCTGTCAAAAGTTAGGACACTATGCTAATAATCGTAGTGCTTCACGCCCAGTACCGAGAGGTACTGACCATAAATATGGACCTAATGCAAAAAGGGCAACGGTCACGGGTCCGACGTTGTTGCGAAATCACAGCAGCGAGGCGGACCTTAAAAAAACGGTCGGGCTCAATAGGGGCGCAACGCCCTACTGATCCAGCAACATCAAGAGAATTTGCAAATCTCTTGACTAAAGTTGCTCCAGACACACAATCATTATGTGTCTCTGCACCTGGTGACAAGGTATCCCTCATCACCTTGAAGTTGAAAGTGACAAATGATTTGTCACTCAGAGCCCTAGTGGACTGCGGAGCGTCGAATAACTTTATTCGCCGCCAGTCGCTAGAGAATCGTAGGCTCAAATATGTTGAGCGCGACTTCCCTCCAATGAGGATGACGGTGCGCCTAGCGACAGGCGCATCGATAACAGTGATGAAACGCGTAGTGAAATTTCACTACACGTTAAAACATTTACAGTACGACGATGATTTGGTCGTACTTGATTTGGATGACGAATTTGATGTCGTCCTAGGTTTGCCTTGGCTCAGAAATTATGAGCCAAGGTCCAGCTGGCAGCATCGATCCGTAAAGATGCCTGCCACTTGTTCATCAGATGGCCATCTGCTGGACGTCTTGGAGCGTGCACAAGCGTGGGGTGTACTACGAGTGAGTGCGATGGCCTCACATGTGGTACGGTCGTTAGTACGACTGCACAAGATCCCAGTGTGATTACTTATTACCCTGTGGAGTCAGCTGCCGACGGCTGTGCGAATGCACAGGCAGCGCCGAAGGTCCACCACTCGAATAAGTCGAGTGGATTGAGACATGAATGTATGCCTAGCGAGCGACATTCAAGGAAGATACCGGTTGTCCAAAATGGACAACACGATGATCCTAGGTCGAGTAGAAAGTCGACCGTAGAGGACCCGACTGTGATAGCGCAATCACAGTCGGAAGACGGGGAGGGAATAAGTCCCCACGTACTTGAGAAGAAATCTCTTCAAATATTAAGTGCTAAAGTGACTAGACTTCAGCAACCCGAGGGATTGATCCCTCGGCAGCCTGTGGATAAATCCCAGGAAGAAACCGAGACATCAAATGTCTTGGTTTAATGACGGATCAAGAGTAGGCGCTTATACTCTTGATCTGTATGCGCTTCCGAAGTTTACTTCGGAGATGGGTCAAACCCTTTAACCATAACGGGTTTTGAGAGATCTGCATAGTGGCAGAATCATGAAGATATGCGTACTCGTCACGGAGGAAAATATGTAACCGATATTCGGTCAGCGGTAATTTCTCCAGAGAGCGAACCATTCTCAGCAGCTCATCGATGGACGAAAATCTCCTCGATGTAAAGACTCGGATTAAAAAATACACTACTCAATCTTGGAGTCACTCAAGGGAAATCCTCTATACGAGGATTAAATAGAATTCAGGGATGTATTCCCTGAAGCAGTTCCATGCGAGTTACCTAAGGATAAAGGCACTCGACATGAGATCGAGTTCAAACCGGGCTCGAAGTACTGTGCCATGAAGCAGTGGCCACTGACTTGCGATCGATAATTCTTTTATCGAACATATAAATAGGGCCATGTAAGGAAGTTAACCTCCCCACATAGCCCTCCGACCTTCTGTGTGCGAAACTTAGAAAGTTCCTTGGGCTAGCGGTGAACTTCCACAAGTACTCACACAACTATGCCGAGATGACAGTTCATCTCTCTCTCGTCTCTCGAAAAAAGACGAGAAATGGTCATTTGGGTCATTCCGTAAACTGCATCGCAGAGGCAACGCGTACCAATAGAATTATCACGAAGGATGCGAGTGCATCTTACATTGTTGGGCATAAGCGTGAACATCACGCTTGCCTTGCTTGAGTCTCAGTAGCCCTGATTGAGCTCTGAACTCAGCCCTTGAAGGTTCAAGCGTCTGTTTGTGCCGGGATTTAAAAGCCTCTAGCGACCTGAAGACATTAGGTTCGCGCAAATTAAGGTCTAGTGCCCAAGTTTTGGCACGACCTGCCAAATTTGACTGAGGAAATGCGACTTGCGTTTGCTCGTCGACGATGTGGCGTGCCTTTATGGCATCGTCCAACTCGACAAACCATCTTAAGAGAGAGTCCTTTATTTATGGCTTCCTGATGTTATGGAAGGTTCTTCAACTCCCTTATACTTAGAGATGTCAATCTTTAAGATTTCGGGACGACGCGTGTGCGTCATCCCAGGTACAGGGGTCTGTGCCTGTTGTAACCTCAACAGTTCTGCTTGTTGAGAGCCTTGCTGCTTAATGATGTTTGTGGTTCATCAGCGCTATCCTGCAGATAGTGACGTCCCCCATTTTTTGCTGTTACTTACAGCATAAAGATAGTAACGTGGTCCTTTCTATGTCACTTAGAAAGGAGTAGCTACCACGCGAAACGTGATGCGTATTTCTAGTATCATCTAACGTGTCCATGTTAGATGATGGAATTTGGTCCTTGAACGGACTACAATGTGCCACCAGGTGTAACGGGGCACTACTGACTTGTACTGCTTCAGTACAAGTCCACTTCGCACTGCCTCAGTGCGAGTGGTGCCTCACGTCACTTCACGTACACTAGTACGTGCAGACGGAGTTCTCATTAAAACACTTGCTTTTTGCGATCAATAATTCTTTTATCGAACATATAAATAGGGCCATGTAAGGAAGTTAA
>NC_090620.1:2715648-2716494 GCF_004359215.1 Bremia lactucae
TCTCATTCGAAGGCTCATAATCAGCCGCCTGACGGGTATCAGGCGACTGTTCCATCCTCCCCGAGTCGGCCATTTCGTCCGACTCGCACTCATAATCGACCTCTAAAGAGGGGTCGTACTCACGTGGTGAATCACCACGTGCACTCGCAACACCAAGTGTTGTGCGAGTGGAAGACACTACGGTAGACGGAACGTCTACCGCAAGAGATAACAATGCGTCACCCGCGGCTGCACGAACCGCAGCCGAAGGTTCAACACTATCCTCACCCCGCATGAATTGTTCCTTCATGCGATGGAATTTAAAATGATGGATCTGACCAATCAAAATCATTTTAAAAATTAAGTGGTCATTTAGCGACCACTCCACCTAATGACATTCAGAGTGATTGTCGTTTAAGGGAGGGGTGATGTAACGGGGTGTATCGTTACATGAAATTAACAATAAAAGATTGTTAATTAATATTATCCAAAAGGTAGATAATATTTGGAGGAAATTACTTTAAATAGTAATTTCCTGAATTCTTATCCATAAATAGGTATAGACCATTATGTCTATTTATTCCGCAGACTAATCAGCTGTAGAAGTAATCAAAGAGAGTTACGAGATAAGATAGATAAGAATTCATTTACATGTTTAGTATTAGTTTATAGTTAAGACAACATTTACAAAGATAGATTAACAAAGACACTTAACTATATTAATACAGTTTTCATTTTACCCTCTTAAGCTAACTTGCCTTAAGAGAAGTCTTCCTCTATACGAACAGTGTACGTTACTTAACGAGAGGCACCACTCACATCTGAAGCAGTGTGAAGTGGACTTGTACTGAAACAGTACAAGTCGCA
>NC_090620.1:2716594-2718010 GCF_004359215.1 Bremia lactucae
AGCCTAAAAGAGAATTTCTTCTGCACCGAATATGCATTTCGACGTATTGGCATACAACTTCTCTGTGCGCATGCACTCGAGCACAGATCGTCGATGGGCGATGTGGCTCTCTACATCTGATTGGCCCTGCTCTGCATGACTGTGGACGAAAATGTCATCGAAGAAATCTGTGTATAACCTCGGTGAGGGCGAAACAGTTGCGTCACTAGACGTTAAAGCAGCCGGGACATCGGAAAGCCCTTGTGTCATAAACAACCACTCCCAGAACATACCGCTTGGGTTGCTAACAGCTGTGAGCGAGACGTCACTTGCTCGTATAAACAGCTGATCATACCCATCGACTTAGTCCAGTGTACTTTGAATTGTACATCCCACATATTGTTCTTAAAAACGTCCTTTCTAGGAATAGGTGTTGTGCTGGTATAGTAGCAGCATTAAGCTTATTATAAGCATGTGAAATGCTCCATTTACTATTTGGTCTCTTGACACATGACGTCGGTGTTTCATGGGGGAATTTGCTCGCTCACATCATATTAGCCTCGTGCTTAGCAGTGGAGAATTCGTCAATGACGTCACATTGCTCCTTTGCTAAAGGCTACTGTCGTGTGACACAGTATTTGGTTTCAGAAAACAAGTCGATTTCATGACGGACACCTCTATTTGGGACAGATGGTGGATTAATACATACCACATCTTGGAATTCGTTAATGAAAGAATAAAATGAATCGGTATGATATATAAATATCGATGACCCACTCCGCACACTAAATGCAGCTTTTGTGTCATCCAGGAGAGCTTTGTCCAGAAGTGACGATAAGTTTAACTCAATCTCAGATGAGTTGCCAGCCTCTAATGCTCGGCCGCACTTATCAATAGACATTTCGTCTAGCTTTGGAAGAGCATGTAACAAAGGGATTGCCGCAAGGCTTACTTCATCCTCAATGTTAACATTTACACCATTTACAAGAGCAAAGGTGGGTTCGTTACTCTCCAAAACTTTGCTAGGAACATTGCGCGTGGCGCTTAAGGTCTTCGACTTTCAATCGATCCATGGCTCACGGCGTTCAAGCCACGCCATACCGATGATGAGATCATATCGCGAATCCAAATCAAGGACGAGACAGCGTTCCAAACTGTCATAGTCCAAAAAATTTCATACCTAAGCAAAACGAAACTTTAGGAAGAGAATACACTAGTACCAGTCGCTAAGCGAACAGTAATTGTATACGTTTGTTCGCCTGAACGTAATTTTAATTTATGTTAAGGAAAAGACGTCGAGCATAATTGCAAGACGGTCCTGAATTAATTAAAAACGACCATGGCTTATCAAAGCCCTTCACAGTCGCTTGAGCGACTAACAAGCCAGGCTTGTACTCACGCCCCGTGCCATTACGCACCGAGCTATTTGGGAATAAG
>NC_090620.1:2718110-2721388 GCF_004359215.1 Bremia lactucae
ATTTATGGCTTCCTGATGCTATGGAAGGTTCTTCAACTCCCTTATACTTAGAGATGTCAATCTTTAAGATTTCGGGACGACGCGTGTGCGTCATCCCAGGTACAGGGGTCTGTACCTGTTGTAACCTCAACAGTTCTGCTTGTTGAGAGCCTTGCTGCTTAATGATGTTTGTGGTTCATCAGCGCTATCCTGCAGATAGTGACGTCCCCCATTTTTTGCTGTTACTTACAACTTAAAGATAGTAACGTGGTCCTTTCTATGTCACTTAGAAAGGAGTTGCTACCACGCGAAACGTGATGCGTATTTCTAGTATCATCTAACGTGTCCATGTCAGATGATGGAATTTGGTCCTTGAACGGACTACAATGTGCCACCAGGTGTAACGGGGCACTACTGACTTGTACTGCTTCAGTACAAGTCCACTTCGCACTGCCTCAGTGCGAGTGGTGCCTCACGTCACTTCACGTACACTAGTACGTGCAGACGGAGTTCTCATTAAAACACTTGCTTTTTGCGATCAATAATTCTTTTATCGAACATATAAATAGGGCCATGTAAGGAAGTTAATCTCCCCACATAGCCCTCCGACCTTCTGTGTGCGAAACTTAGAAAGTTCCTTGGGCTAGCGGTGAACTTCCACAAGTACTCACGCAACTATGCCGAGATGACACTTCATCTCTCTCTCGTCTCTCGAAAAAAGACGAGAAATGGTCATTTGGGCCATTCCGTAAACTGCATCGCAGAGGCAACGCGTACCAATAGAATTATCACGAAGGATGCGAATGCATCTTACATTGTTGGGCATAAGCGTGAACATCACGCTTGCCTTGCTTGAGTCTCAGTAGCCCTGATTGAGCTCTGAACTCAGCCCTTGAAGGTTCAAGCGTCTGTTTGTGCCGGGATTTAAAAGCCTCTAGCGACCTAAAGACATTAGGTTCGCGCAAATTAAGGTCTAGTGCCCAAGTTTTGGCACGACCTGCCAAATTTGACTGAGGAAATGCGACTTGCGTTTGCTCGTCGACGATGTGGCGTGTTTTTATGGCATCGTCCAACTCGACAAACCATCTTAAGAGAGAGTCCTTTATTTATGGCTTCCTGATGCTATGGAAGGTTCTTCAACTCCCTTATACTTAGAGATGTCAATCTTTAAGATTTCGGGACGACGCGTGTGCGTCATCCCAGGTACAGGGGTCTGTGCCTGTTGTAACCTCAACAGTTCTGCTTGTTGAGAGCCTTGCTGCTTAATGATGTTTGTGGTTCATCAGCGCTATCCTGCAGATAGTGACGTCCCCCATTTTTTGCTTTTACTTACAACATGAAGATAGTAACGTGGTCCTTTCTATGTCACTTAGAAAGGAGTAGCTACCACGCGAAACGTGATGCGTATTTCTAGTATCATCTAACGTGTCCATGTTAGATGATGGAATTTGGTCCTTGAACGGACTACAATGTGCCACCAGGTGTAACGGGGCACTACTGGCTTGTACTGCTTCAGTACAAGTCCACTTCGCACTGCCTCAGTGCGAGTGGTGCCTCACGTCACTTCACGTACACTAGTACGTGCAGAGGGAGTTCTCATTAAACCACTTGCTTAGAAGAGGGTTAAACGAAAACTGTATTAATATAATTAAGTTCTTCTTTTTTATCGTTGCTTAAGAACAGCATCGAGATAAAATTCTTCCTCAGCGCGGAAAGCTTCCGCGCTGGGATCGAGGCCATGTAGCTTTGTCGCGATGAATAAGGGATATTAATTGTGAGGAGAAGTCTCTCCAGATAAGCTACTCACTCGACGTTCAAGAAAATGCCACGGCTTCTTCTGAGGGGCAAGACAAGGCATTTTATTGTCTGCACTCCCCTGAGTGGTATCCACTGAAGTAGGGTTAAGAAACACAAGCACTTTTATTACGATGGCTTACGCCATCGTCATCACCACGCGCAGGAATATGTCCGGGCGACGGCACAGTAGACGGTGATGGTAATGAGGAGTCATCCGCATCGTCGGAACCAAACATGCTATAGCGAACGCTATTAGCACGACTACTCGATTGATCCCCCTCATTCGAAGACTCATAGTCAGTCGCCTGACGACGTTCAGCGACTGTTTCGCTCTCCTTGAGTCGGCCATCTTGTCCTACTCGCATTCATTGTTCAAGGGAGGAGTGATGTAATAGACTGTATCGTTACATGAAATTAACACTTAAAAGTTGTTCGCTCTACTTAGACACACACCCTAGCACAGAGAGGAAGCGGTTTAACCTGCTTCTCTTACGTGCAGTGAGGTAGTTGTGGTGGGCGCGCAAGCGACCTCACCCAACACACTAAGTACTCTGGTTAAGTGTCGTCACGGGAGCGGTAATCCGTCTCCTCGTGCGCACTTACCAAGTAGGAAGTAGTTTTCAGACTGATTTATATTTAATGGAATTAAATACAAAAACCTATTTTTACCAACTAAAATGTTATCTCTATAGATTGAATTTAAAATGTATTGCGAGCGTATCTTTCTAGATACCTCGCGTAACGGATGACGCTGGGCGTCATCGCTCCTACTGTTAATGAACCCATGTGCATCACAAACACAAGGGTTGGTCACAAATGTGAACCACACCCGAGTGCTGGGTCTAATTACTATTATTTAGTAATTGACCATCCCCTTAAGTACACCAAGTGTACTTAACGGGGACTGTGTAACATTAGGGCATATTTAGCCCGTTACAAACATATTTCTCGATACTATAACTAAATGAGTTTAAAGTAAACCGATGGTAACGCCGACTGTGAGTCAAGAGTCGTTTTGGTGAGGGGAACGAAGAAGGCAAAAAACGTTCAGCCGATCGACTCTTTCCACCACGAAGAGGGCACGGAGAGCGAGGGACATCACGCGAGTAAAGCGGATCCCTCAGCATTATCCTCTCAAAGAGGTCCAAGCGAGTCTTCAGGCGGTCATAACCATAATTGACGAGCCTTCGCTCGGACATCAACAAGATCCGAGGTCATTCGCGAGACGTGACCCTCGAGATCCGCAATACGTCGTTCAGCAGCGCTTAACACGTGTGACTGAATGGACGAAAATAAGGCAGCCGCGATAATTTGGGCGATATCGCCATTTCAATCGAACGCCGCCTGCACTAATGGATGCGGGTGGGAATTAACGCTTCCATGTTGGAAGGTTGCTAGCCCACCGCTCCGTGAGGCAAAGGTATCAGATCCTCATCCAATAAAAAGATTATCTGAAGAGTTTTGACTCTTGAGAACCGATCGATACCCCACGTATTTATGTG
>NC_090620.1:2722798-2792552 GCF_004359215.1 Bremia lactucae
TAAAGATAGTAACGTGGTCCTTTCTATGTCACTTAGAAAGGAGTAGCTACCACGCGAAACGTGATGCGTATTTCTAGTATCATCTAACGTGTCCATGTTAGATGATGGAATTTGGTCCTTGAACGGACTACAATGTGCCACCAGGTGTAACGGGGCACTACTGACTTGTACTGCTTCAGTACAAGTCCACTTCGCACTGCCTCAGTGCGAGTGGTGCCTCACGTCACTTCACGTACACTAGTACGTGCAGACGGAGTTCTCATTAAAACACTTGCTTTTTGCGATCAATAATTCTTTTATCGAACATATAAATAGGGCCATGTAAGGAAGTTAATCTCCCCACATAGCCCTCCGACCTTCTGTGTGCGAAACTTAGAAAGTTCCTTGGGCTAGCGGTGAACTTCCACAAGTACTCACGCAACTATGCCGAGATGACACTTCATCTCTCTCTCGTCTCTCGAAAAAAGACGAGAAATGGTCATTTGGGCCATTCCGTAAACTGCATCGCAGAGGCAACGCGTACCAATAGAATTATCACGAAGGATGCGAATGCATCTTACATTGTTGGGCATAAGCGTGAACATCACGCTTGCCTTGCTTGAGTCTCAGTAGCCCTGATTGAGCTCTGAACTCAGCCCTTGAAGGTTCAAGCGTCTGTTTGTGCCGGGATTTAAAAGCCTCTAGCGACCTGAGGACATTAGGTTCGCGCAAATTAAGGTCTAGTGCCCAAGTTTTGGCACGACCTGCCAAATTTGACTGAGGAAATGCGACTTGCGTTTGCTCGTCGACGATGTGGCGTGCCTTTATGGCATCGTCCAACTCGACAAACCATCTTAAGAGAGAGTCCTTTATTTATGGCTTCCTGATGCTATGGAAGGTTCTTCAACTCCCTTATACTTAGAGATGTCAATCTTTAAGATTTCGGGACGACGCGTGTGCGTCATCCCAGGTACAGGGGTCTGTGCCTGTTGTAACCTCAACAGTTCTGCTTGTTGAGAGCCTTGCTGCTTAATGATGTTTGTGGTTCATCAGCGCTATCCTGCAGATAGTGACGTCCCCCATTTTTTGCTTTTACTTACAACATGAAGATAGTAACGTGGTCCTTTCTATGTCACTTAGAAAGGAGTAGCTACCACGCGAAACGTGATGCGTATTTCTAGTATCATCTAACGTGTCCATGTTAGATGATGGAATTTGGTCCTTGAACGGACTACAATGTGCCACCAGGTGTAACGGGGCACTACTGGCTTGTACTGCTTCAGTACAAGTCCACTTCGCACTGCCTCAGTGCGAGTGGTGCCTCACGTCACTTCACGTACACTAGTACGTGCAGAGGGAGTTCTCATTAAACCACTTGCTTAGAAGAGGGTTAAACGAAAACTGTATTAATATAATTAAGTTCTTCTTTTTTATCGTTGCTTAAGAACAGCATCGAGATAAAATTCTTCCTCAGCGCGGAAAGCTTCCGCGCTGGGATCGAGGCCATGTAGCTTTGTCGCGATGAATAAGGGATATTAATTGTGAGGAGAAGTCTCTCCAGATAAGCTACTCACTCGACGTTCAAGAAAATGCCACGGCTTCTTCTCAGGGGCAAGACAAGGCATTTTATTGTCTGCACTCCCCTGAGTGGTATCCACTGAAGTAGGGTTAAGAAACACAAGCACTTTTATTACGATGGCTTACGCCATCGTCATCACCACGCGCAGGAATATGTCCGGGCGACGGCACAGTAGACGGTGATGGTAATGAGGAGTCATCCGCATCGTCGGAACCAAACATGCTATAGCGAACGCTATTAGCACGACTACTCGATTGATCCCCCTCATTCGAAGACTCATAGTCAGTCGCCTGACGACGTTCAGCGACTGTTTCGCTCTCCTTGAGTCGGCCATCTTGTCCTACTCGCATTCATTGTTCAAGGGAGGAGTGATGTAATAGACTGTATCGTTACATGAAATTAACACTTAAAAGTTGTTCGCTCTACTTAGACACACACCCTAGCACAGAGAGGAAGCGGTTTAACCTGCTTCTCTTACGTGCAGTGAGGTAGTTGTGGTGGGCGCGCAAGCGACCTCACCCAACACACTAAGTACTCTGGTTAAGTGTCGTCACGGGAGCGGTAATCCGTCTCCTCGTGCGCACTTACCAAGTAGGAAGTAGTTTTCAGACTGATTTATATTTAATGGAATTAAATACAAAAACCTATTTTTACCAACTAAAATGTTATCTCTATAGATTGAATTTAAAATGTATTGCGAGCGTATCTTTCTAGATACCTCGCGTAACGGATGACGCTGGGCGTCATCGCTCCTACTGTTAATGAACCCATGTGCATCACAAACACAAGGGTTGGTCACAAATGTGAACCACACCCGAGTGCTGGGTCTAATTACTATTATTTAGTAATTGACCATCCCCTTAAGTACACCAAGTGTACTTAACGGGGACTGTGTAACATTAGGGCATATTTAGCCCGTTACAAACATATTTCTCGATACTATAACTAAATGAGTTTAAAGTAAACCGATGGTAACGCCGACTGTGAGTCAAGAGTCGTTTTGGTGAGGGGAACGAAGAAGGCAAAAAACGTTCAGCCGATCGACTCTTTCCACCACGAAGAGGGCACGGAGAGCGAGGGACATCACGCGAGTAAAGCGGATCCCTCAGCATTATCCTCTCAAAGAGGTCCAAGCGAGTCTTCAGGCGGTCATAACCATAATTGACGAGCCTTCGCTCGGACATCAACAAGATCCGAGGTCATTCGCGAGACGTGACCCTCGAGATCCGCAATACGTCGTTCAGCAGCGCTTAACACGTGTGACTGAATGGACGAAAATAAGGCAGCCGCGATTATTTGGGCGATATCGCCATTTCAATCGAACGCCGCCTGCACTAATGGATGCGGGTGGGAATTAACGCTTCCATGTTGGAAGGTTGCTAGCCCACCGCTCCGTGAGGCAAAGGTATCAGATCCTCATCCAATAAAAAGATTATCTGAAGAGTTTTGACTCTTGAGAACCGATCGATACCCCACGTATTTATGTGGCCGGCTTGGCGGCTGCCTATGAATAGAAGCACCAGCTGAGGCCTCTTCGCTAGTCTCAATGGACTAGCAGAAGTAGCGTTGTGAGACTAAACAGGGGGTACAGTACCGCCCATATTCTCTTTCACACGCAAGCGTGCGAAATTAATTCGCTGCGACCGCTGTATGATAGCATCGGAATGTGGATGAATGCGGCGCAGGAATTCCGCCTCGTATTAGTCGGGCGTTTCATTTGAACGCAACACGACCGGGATCGGGAAAATACGCCCAAGCGATTTTCCCTGAGCCCTTCATTTCTTAAAGACGCCATAATAATTATGTGCGTCTTCAAGAGCGCGCTCTAGGAGCGACGCTCTTGGTGGGGCATCAGAGATATGCCACCCGTCACATAGCCATGTTCCAAACGACTGGCTTGTGACACCGGCTGAGCGCGTTGACGTGTCGTCGGCGGAGCGTTAGGGTCCGAATTCTCTATTTCAGCCAACCATTATGGATTATGGTCTGAGCATAAGGCGTTGTGGTTATACCCAACGGAGAAGCGGCTGCGCCTTAATGAACAGCGCTCTCATTACCTGTCGCTGAGCTATCCAGCGTAGACAACGAGATAGCATTATAAACTTTGCTGTCTCCATGTTGTGAGCCATGAGAGAAGTTTGGATGGGCGATAATGCGCATCATCCTTCCTCATGAGCTCGTTGTCCGCATCACTACTATGAGGTGACGGCAACGGTGTCGACTCATTATAGTCGACAATGATCGACTGATCAACATCCTCACTGTTAAAGTGGGATAGATCCTTTAGCCCCGTTAACGCGACAGCAGCAGTAGCTGTCGGCATTTCGACTAAGGCATTGGACGCGGCCGGCGAATTGACGCGGCCGGCGAGTTAACTCGGCGCGTGCGCTTAGTGCGAGGTTGAGTGGGAGGCTTCGCAGACGACGCACCAACGTGGCCCATTTTAGGGGGCATCTTTGGCACCGTGTATGGAAACACAGGTCCCTAGAGTGATTGAGTGAACGCGCGTAAAGCTACTCGCAGTTTCTCGCTTTTTTTGACGAATTTTACATGTAAATTAGTTCTTTAAGGGGGAGATCTAAAACGTATTATAGCATACGCTTCGGTAGCTCGTTGATTAATAAAAATTCATTTAACAATAAGAAAAGTTCATCACTATTTTTAGCATTATGCAATGGGCTAAAGTTGCCCTAATGTTACACAGTCCCCGTTAAGTACACTTGGTGTACTTCAGAGAATAGTCAATTACTTAATTAAAGTAATTAGACAGGAACATATCCTACGACATATCCCGACGATTAGTATCTCCTCGGTAGATTTACTATCTCCTCGGCAAATTACAAGACGTGCTAGAGCACCTCGACTGAAGATACATTCGCCATTTTGTCTTCGGAGGCCCGTCTTCTTTGACCGAGTCTGATTCAAAAATCACTCGTTTTGACGTGCCTTTGATCGTCCATTTTTGTCGGACATTCGTTTTCCGAGTCACCACGACCTTTGACTGGGAAAAGGGTGCCATTGCTTTTTCGGCTAGCGCACCAGTTCCAACCGCACCAAACGCTAGGTTCTGTGCCGGTGCTTGCGACGCTTGACTTCCTGTCAGCTCGCTTTCTACTACCACAGACTCTAAGCTCTGTGCAGGACCATTGAACGCATGACCACTTGTCATCATTTTTTTACTACATCAGTCTCTTCGAGCTGGGTATGACATCCCGTCAACGCACCCTCAAGTGTGGTTGACACGACATCAGTTGCATAGACCTCTCGCAAAGGCACATCCTTGCCGGTGTCCTGCGTAGAGTTAGCAACTGTGCATGTACGCAAGCCTATCCCTGATTGGGTGTCTAGCCAACCATAGCATGCCTAGCATGAGGTTATACGGTATGTTGATACCTAGCACCGTGATGTTTTTTCTTCAGGACAAGTCACTAGATCCGAAAGCGAGTTCAACTTTACTCCCTCAAACTTTACGAGCGCGTCGTTCGCTAAACAAACGGTCGCCATTCCTCGCTTGCTATCCTGGCAAGCGAATCAAACATCGCCGGTCGCTGTTTAAGAGCCGCGAGTTTCACTAAATTCTGTGATGCACCCGAATCCACGAGAAGGGTTATCACATGGTCATAGCCTCGTACTCGAGCGATATAGACCACCATGGTTGTGATCCGAAATTTCGAGACCTCAGGTATTATGCTACCCATATGTTCGACAACTCTGAACTTAGGGGTAGCTTTAGAGTCCGCGTCAGTAGGCACCCCGCCCTACTGCGTTCCTGAATTTTTGAACCCTCTGTGGTCGATGCAGAACTAACGCGTCTTGCACGCTGATTTTTGCTATCACCCTTCGGATAGTAATTCTCCTTGCTGCGTTTCAGCACCAGTAGGGACTCTGGCATAGTAGCGAGCCATCATATGGCTGCGTTTGCCGCACTTGCAGCAGACTACATCTGCATCGCCCAAATCCATTAAAGAGACATCCGACCTCACGACAGACGGCTTATACGAAGCAGTCGCCGTGGCACTGTTGAAAGATTGCTCCTCAACTAAGGCAATTTGGATTGCCTGTTTCATCGTCGAGCGCACCATTCTACAAAGGGCCTTTCGCATCGGGCTGCAACGCGATGGGCCGTGCCACACCTTAATGTGTCCCGGTATTGGATCTACAGTAATGGATGCCGACAGCGACCGCATCTTCTCCGCATCTTCTTGCAGCAATTCGCCTGTCGCGCTTCAACAAAGCGCGCCTGAAGCAACACTTCGTTTTTGGCGGCTGATACGTGGCGCAAATCTTTGTCTTAAAGATCACCCATGGAGGCAACGCCTTACCGTCCGCCAAAGCGCCGAGTAAGATCACTGTTAGGCCTTACCGCGCAAATGCGAGATGGCGTCCGACGCCATCCGGGTGTCGTCCTCGATGAGCTGCGCCACACCGCATTGTTCCACGGCTAAGAGCCAGTGTACAAGCGTGTGCGCTGCAGTTCTGTCGAACTAAGGCGGGTCCACCCGATAGAACCTCGGCTGTTGTGGCCGGGCGGAAAGTATCTCAACACTCCTGTTGAGAGCATCGCTCCGAACTGCTCACACCTAAGCTCATCCTGAGTCTTGGTGCCGGACTCCGCCGCAGCTTGGCTTTATGCCTCGGACGCGGCCCTTTGCTGTTCGAGCACAAATGCCTCAAACTGCCCCAACTGAGGAGTATGTTGCTTAGGAGGACTACCCAGAGACGGACCAGGGCCAAGTTCCTGCGCCAAGTGCTCTGCCACCTCTTGATAATGTTCGGAGAGGGGTGGGAAATGAGCCCAATCGATATTATGGGTCATCCTCCGTGACACGCTCAAAGAGACGGGTCGTGGGAAGGACTACAAATGCTACCAAGTGTAGGCGGGCCACTATCTACTTATGCGCACTCTCTCAAGCACAGTGGGGAAGAGGTTGTCGTCTTCTTCTACGTGCAGCGAGGTAGTTGGAGGGCGTCTAAGTGACGTTACCCAACAAACTAAGTACCTTTGGATAAGTGTCGTCAAGGAAGCGTTAATCCGGCTTCACGTGCACACTTATTATTATTGGTTCGTTGAACCAAGTGGCAACTAGTGCCCGAGAGTATATAACTTAGAAAGGGTTCTATCTGGTAGTTTTGAGACTAATCTGTATTCAATCGAGTTAATATAAACCTTTTAACCAATCAATAATTACCATGTCTATAGATATGCACCCTTGCTTGCGAGCGTATTGCTCTCAATACCTCGAATTACGGATGACTCTAGCCATCAACCCTTTGAATGTGAATACACCTACGTTCGTCACATTCACAGAAGCGGATTACTTTGGCCACCACAGGTCTAAGTTCTTCACATGAAAATTCACCATCACATTAAGTATACTTCGCGTTTTTCATGGGTTTGTGTAACATGGGGCAACTTTACCCCATTACAGCAAATGTAACCTTCACGCTTATGCCCAGCACACACGATACCTTGTGAGTTGTATCGTGAGTCATCCAATCGATGAGCAAGCACAGATTACTTTGTTCATCAAGGGTCTCGCTCTTGCGATGGTCCCTTCAAGACCAGCCAAATGTAGTGTCAGTAAAAATGCTTTATTAAATTACTGCAAAGATTAGCTCTGGAAGTAAACCGGTGGCAATTTTTATCACTATGAACATAGCCTATGCTTTAGCCTCCTCACGTGCGTTGTATCTAAGGGCTACAAGGCATTGCTTGTAGTGATTTCAAATTCCCAAGAAGCATTTTCGACGGCAGCTTTAACTGCTACGTCGCTCTATGTGAACGGTCTATGATGCGTTTCTAAAGCACAATCACTACGTCGTTCTGGGACAGGCCGAGGAGACGTTGCCACTCGGCTTGCTGGTCTCAGCCCTGTCACTGCTCGAAAACAGGTTAGCGGGTTTCTCGCAACGCGGTACGACATGTGTGCGACGCAATGGCTCATAGCCAATCGATACAAAAGAATACGCGGATCCTAAAGGCAGAAGCTGACAGAATTTTATTGGATCCGTGACCGAGTCTTACTACCTGCTAATAATTAAACTACAAAGGAAATGGCTGTGGTCTTTCAGACCAAATTGCGTCCGCTCTTCATTGAACCTCTTACGGTTGTAGCCAAGAAGGGCCTAGCTCACACGCTAAACCAACCGCAAGTTGCGTTTACACCCAGTGTTCTATATTGGCTTGCTTAACTGTATCAAGATCCTTCATATGTGGATGTAAAGGCGCTTGCGCCGAGACAGACGGCTGTACCGCAGATTGCTGCACCCGCAAGGTTTTGGATCTGCTCTCTGTTCGGCAAGATTCTCATGGAGAAGTTGCACCTAATACTTTTAAGCAACGAATACTTTCACCAATAGTTTGACCACTCCTGCGTTGCTTCGGCAGGCAAGCGAACCTTCAGTTCCATGTTGAGGACTTTAAAGCAACGTTGTCGCAAAAGCTAACACCAGCATCTGGTGTAGTGGCTTTAGAATTTCTCTTCAAAAAGCTCTTGGGATTACGAGGTACCCCTTCGGCAAGATTTCCCAAACGCCGTTGACGTTTTCGAGCGCCGTGCTCTGGCCAACTTGCGTCAATCGACTGGAAAAGGATGGGTTTTCAGCCTCAACGCGGCTTGGATCTACGGTTGCATAAGCAACCGACGCACTAAAGTGCTGGCTAGGTCTGATATAGTATTGTGGCCGATACGCCGCCTTTGATTAGCCTTTGGTCTTCAGATTTGTGAAATCAAAGATCAAGTTTCGTTCGAGACGAACGTCTGCCGCGTCGGCAATTTCTCTATATGACCAGCTATTTCAAAGACGACGTGCCCGATGGACCATCGAATGAACGGAAGCTCGTTGGCCGATTTATTCGGTTATAAAACGATTGGAACTTGCCTCGTTGAGGGTACAGATGCCCCACGTGTTTGATTACGCAGACGAGTCAAATATTGTCGTGGCGTCATATTCTGTGGAGTGGGGTAACTCAGTGGAGATCGTCGCGTTTAGCGATCTCATCTGGCGACTTAAGTTGCCAAAGATTGGCCCGCGACCTTTTGGAGGCGTCCTTTCACACCAATGGCGTATATTATACACACGATATGCTTTCGCTCTTGCAATGGCCTTTACTCGGCGACGAGCTTACTGTCTGTTAAAAAGTGCTTGCTCTTACTCAAAGCGGTTTATGTTGGGCTCTAGACCTAGTGTCATGCGTAATGCAGCAAAGCATTCACAACGCCGCGTTCTGGGGGCGAATTCGGGCCCGATTAGGATCGTCTTTGCGCTTATGCGTATCGGGTGGGTATTTTTCTTTCTTTACCTCAGATGGAGTGTGGCTACCGTAGTCCAAAGATTCCTTCCCTTCTAGAAAGCAAATGAGAGCAGTTGTCTTGGAAGCAACTGAGAGTCGGTGTCTTATGTAGAGGTGTCATATGGCAAAGGTATCCGAAACCAGAGTTGAGGTTAGATATTTTGATCCCAAATCTCAAACTGGAAATGAAGACGAATGCCGACACACGATGTCAACAGTCGATGAGGGAAGGTGTAACGGGGTACGCTGCGGATGTTAAGACCTGCTATACCCTTCAAGGGCAAAATATCTGTATCATTTATAAAAGGTTATAGCATTAACATCCTATTTATCTATGGGTTCTGAAACTTGGCGGCAACTACATAGATATCTGGTGGCCAAAATTAATGTATACGTAATTAGGGTAAGGCTTATATTTACATTTCAAAAACATCAGTAAAGTGCTTGATCCGAAACGTGTCGTGCATTCCTAAGGCTTGCGCTGCGAACCGTAAGAGTTGAAAGCTTTTTAAGGAATACCCTCTTGGGCACTAGTTGCCTTTATCTCCGAACTACTGAGTTCCTTGAACTAGGACTCATTAAGATCTATGAAATTGTACGACTCTTTGACTCTTTCAATCGATACTTAACTTTTTCATGGGAGTAACTGACTCTAAGTCAATAATTCTTCCTTTGAACTGAAGTGGCGAGGTAGCTCCGCATCCCCTCCCCAGGACCTTTCGGCTAAGATAGAGCCAGATCTGGTCCGATAAAGTTCGACAGGTCAAAAGTCTACCAGTGCATGAAATATCTGGATGAAACCTCAATAATAAAAGCGTTGGGACTGCCGATCGATAATGCTGCATTTATAATTCCAATAGCAGCAAGGGTGAACCTATGCGGAGTTTGTAACGGGGTGTATCGTTAAATGAAATTAAAACTTAAAAGGTTGTTAATAAATATATTATCTAAAAGGTAGATAATATTTAGAGGATATTACTTTAAATAGTAATATTCAGAAATCTTATCCATAAATAGGTATAGATCATTATATCGATTTATCCCGCAGACTAATCAACTGTAGATGTAAACAAAAGAGATAGACAGATAAGATAAGATAAGATTAGATTTCAATTGCATGTTTAGTATTATTTATGATTAAGTTAAAGTTAAAAGATAGAAAGAAGAGATACTTAATTATATTAATACAGTTTTCATTTAACCGTCTCTAACCTAGTTGCCTTAAAGAGAAGTCTTCCTCTGCACGTTCTAGTGTACGTGAAATAACGTAAGGCACCACTCGCAACTGAAGCAGTGCGAAGTAGACTTGTACTGAAGCAGTACAAGTTGTAGTGCCCCATTACAGAGCTGCTGTCCGTTTCGGTGGCAAGTAGTGCGCGAGAGGCGACCTCTGCAATTTAATCCACGCGCTTGCACTAGGCGCTAGACAGAGATTCTCGTTGATCCAGCAAGCGTTGGGCAATCCCACAAGCGAGATCTCTAGTCGCAGCTGCGACCGAGATTTCTATCACACAGAAGACCGCCTCTCGAACTTCGAGCTTTGCATAGCCGGACCTAGCGAGCTTACACTTGACGGCGTCAGAGGAAAGAGCAAAGACAGGTGTGCTGAAGGACTACACCAAGTCGGTTAGGTTTCTAAACGACATGAGCGCGTGGAGTAGTTTAAGCTGTCAGATATTGGCAACGTTTTCTGCTACGATAAGATCAACGGGATGAACTCTCGAATTTTTAAGTAAGTACAGCGATTCTATATTTAATTTAAGCTTTATTTTGGACTTGAAAATTCGCTGCGAGAATTCTATTACTTCAAAGTATTCAGACACTGAGTTAAAATGAAATATCTGAGCAGTTCAGCCAGAAATCTCGGAACGATATGGGAGTTAGCCCAAAAACCAAATTAATTATCGTGCTGCTTTCCCTCAAACAATATTGTAGCTGTTTTCTGCACACCCGAAAGGTGCTTTTAAAAGCCTATCCCATGTTTAGTATCGACGATTAAAGTATTAAAAAGTCATAGTCTTGCTTCGAGAATTTGAATATCCTTTACATAGGTAAGCCTGAACTGGGCTTGAGGACTACAATGGCTTTTGTGGAGTTTAGTGGCCATGTCTTGTTGGATAATGTCAGCCTCGTGTCTGTCGATACCAACGGGATCAATAAAATTGGTCACCGACTAATCGAGAATATTATCATGAATCTCAGCCTCTCATATGTTCATAAAACCAAACTTCGTGACTCGCATCATCTTGCTACGCTTGCTTTTCATCAAGATGCATGCTTTCAGCACAAATTATTCTTCAATGACTACAGTGCTACGACCTCCGCGTCGGTCTGGCGGTGTTCTCACCGTCTTGCGTTCTGATATTTTCGGGTATGAGACGGCAATAGATTTACAATAACTATATTTGCAAGGCAAATATCTGGTAGTTGAAATTGTTGTCAATCAAGCCTCACTCTTTATTTACAATGTGTGCCCGGTACACACTAAAGAAAAAAATTCTTTGAGCACCTACGCACATTAACTTAGGTGATCTAAACGCGGCACTTAATCCTGCTGATGATGCGTCTGGCACAAGATCCTTCCCATCAACTGGTAGAAGCGTGGCTAAATCGGTTAGAAGTTGTCGATCCGTAGAGAATTTATCATCCGAAAGGCCGTGTCTTTCGTGGCCCTATACCCGTCGGAACCGCTTTGACTATATCCTACTCTCTAACGATTTCGATAAATTAGTATGGTGATTCCAAGTATTTTGAGTCGAAGAGCGCAGGCGACCATTTGGCACAGCGCCTGACTCTCTGATTTATGGCCCAATTGCACGAATGTGGCTTCTCGCGTTTCCTGCAAGGCTACTTGACTACCTAAAAATTGTCTTAGCCATCGATACGAAAGCCCAAGACGCTCGGAGGCAACTACATTAGTCGTCTAATCCCGGGCAAGACTTGGCGTCAATAAAAGTGTGCTACAGCAGCGAGTGAGCTAGGTGCCGTACGTGAAAGAGCGACTCGTTACGTTTCTTGAATCTCCTTAAAAACGGACTTTGCTTATACTCTTGCAGCACCCGACGTAGCGATGTTTGTTGTAAGTCATTATTGTGCCGGCGAAATAAAGCGTAAACATGAGCACTGAACGTGGTATAGATCACTTGCAAAGTCGAGATGTTTGGCATCGATTTGTGTCACATGTACATCTGACTGTCGCGTTCAGACCACAGCAAGAGAAGAGTGATCGAACGGAGTGTATGCTACATGCACTCGATCTTCGATCGATGAGTATCCGACTTATTAAGGATTCTAGGCGGACGTCCGAGGGCCATGGCAATCCAACTTAGTGATCTCTGGAAGGAACGTTTCCAATGATTATTACCATCTAGCACGTCTGCTAGGGAACGTACTCGGAAGGTTTACGCCATGTGACAACGAAAACTTTGCTACGATGCACAAACTGCGGCGGAATTTTAATTTGTGAAGGAACACGCGACTGTATTGAAAAATCATATTCCCGTGAAACCAGATCGGCTCTTGCATCGCGTGCGTGAGTCTTGTGTGGTGTTCCAGATCCTGCCAATTCCATGAAGTTTAAACCATTTGCGCCGCATGATAAACACACCACCAGATTGGTAGATTGATCCAGTTTTGAGATCGAAGCCGTGGAGACGGGGATAAGTCAAGCTGACGTTGCGGAGACTCCAGTCGGGAAAGAAACCTGCAATGAGTCGTAGACCCGACGTGGTTTAATTGTAAAAATTGTTGGGTTAGCGTCACGCACAAACTGAAGAAGCGATTAAATTCGTTGCCGTTGTACGAGGCCCTCGGCTCAAAGTTTCTTCAATTTTTTAATTCTTTTAATTCAAGCTGTGCTGAGAGCTTATCCTTCAAAGTACTAAGTGTAAGGACCAGTCATCTTGCTCAGCCCTTGACCACTCATTTCGACTTACCTTTTAAACCATTCATTTTCTTTAATTCAATTTTACATATGCGCCATAATAAAAACAAGTAAAAAGGTTTGCGCAATTAGGAGAGATGATACTCAGTAAGAATTAGATTAAGGATAGGCGATACCTTAAGGAGTATACCAAAAGTATCGGTTAGTTAAACTAATTTTAATTCAGTCGTAATTTACTCTCATCCTGACAAGTGGTAGCACTTGTTGGTCCTCCGCCCGCTTCTCCGCCGTCCGCCGCTTCTCCGCCGTCCTCCGCCCGCTTCTCCGCCGTTCGCCGCTTCTCCGCCGTCCGCTCGCCTCTCCGCTGCACGCCCGCTTCTCCGCCGTCTGCCGCTTCTTCGCCGTCCGCTTGCTTCTTCGCGGTACGCTTGCTTCTTCGCTTTTCGCGCTTCGTGGGACTGCACTGCGTTGGATTGCGAAGTACTGCTTGTAGCGTGAGAGATTTCCGCTCGCAGCCAATAAGGTACTGCTTGTAGCGTGGGAATTTCCGCTCGCAGTCAACTGCTCCATCCCTTTGGAAGCGCTGCGTAGCAGTTTTGAGTGTGTGGCTTTCAGTATCCACTGTAATTCTAAGCGTCTGCCTAGGCAGATATAGTCGCTTAGTCTGTGTGAGGTTGGGTCCGGCTTAACTCGGTGAAACAGTTAATCCATCTGGGATAAGGTTTAATCTCTAACGCATTACGCCTAAGAGCTAAAGTAAGTCGTTGAGTTCTATGAGCAAGAAGAGAAAGGCTACTACTCAGATTCCGTTTGACTGCAGTAAGGCTTTCCTCTTTGAGTACGGTGAAAAGTCTTCAAAGACTGCGAACGATCTGCTTGCGTCTTTAAAAAAGACTCGGCGCATTGCAAAGATCTTAGCAAAGCAACTCACCAAGGAGAAAGCCTGCCTGCCCAAGCAAGGGTCCACCTTATCAGCTCCGCTACACGAAGTAGACGCGCTTTTGGAAGAAGCCGAGCGCACCATCTTAAAGGATCTTCGGTTTAACTTAAGAGACCTAAATAAACTAAACAACTAAGTCTTTTAAAAGTTCCGAACACATCTTCTTCCATTATGGGCCAACCCTCAAACGCCGAGCTAATGCAGCAAATGATGCATATGCTACAGCAACAACAAGAGTTGATCAAATCCTTGGCTAACTCCCAAAAAGAAGGTGGGCTTAAGGTGGACGGGCTAAGAATACCGACGTATAGCGGAAGGAGTGAAGAGTCGGTTCGACTTTATTACGCGCAAGTACAGCAATATTTTATTGCGCGCGGTACGAAGTGGAGAGAAGACGCAATGGCTCCTCAAGTACTTGCCGTACTAGGAAGTTCATTGCGCGGACCAGCAGCACAATGGTTCTTGCTGCATCAATCAGAAATTCACTCAGTCGACGAGTTTTTTCTAGCAGTGGAAAAGGAATTTGTTCCTGCGGATCTACAGCAACGTCTTCGAGACGACCTGCATCGGCTGAGACAAGCCAGTTGCAAAGGCTTAATGGACTACATTGCGAAATTTCGACACATTATTTCGCAAGTTGAGGACATGACTGAGATAGACCAAATAATCTATTTTCAACGAGGATTAAAAACAAGAACGCAAGAAGAAGTTCAATACCGACGGGGAAATACACTGTCGGAGGCTATTACTGTGGCGCTCGACTTTGAACGCGCACATTCGGTTGGTTATAATCACCATATCGCAACAACCCCTCGTCCTGGTCCACCAAATGTGGCCAGAGAATTAAACAATGAGCCAGAGCTGATGGAAATCGACAATGCTCGGCCATTTCATAGGTCTTCTCGCGTCCATAGCCGACGTCCAAATAAACCAAAGTGTGCGTACTGCAAAAAACTGGGGCACACGATTCAGCAGTGTTACAAGCGCAGGAACCAGCAAAATAGTCGCGGCAACGGATATCGTCGCGAGCGTGCAAACGTAAACTATTTCGAGAATGAGTCAGTCGAAGAAGAAACCATCGCGACTGTGTCAGATGAAAATATCACTACACTAAGTGAAGCTGACTTTGCTTCCTTCACGGGAAAAGATTTGATCGTCAAAAAGGGTCATCTTGACGATCGTGCTGTTAAAATAATGCTCGATTCTGGCGCCACATGCAATGTGGTAAAGCCGGGGTTGCTGCAACGCGTCACGTCTGAAGTGGCAATTCAAGTCACTCGTTTCGACGGCACTAATACCACCAAAAGAAAGGTGAAGAAAGGAGTCGCAAATATCTTCTTTGATGGTAATCAATTTTCTGACATTCCGGTCATCGAGTGGCCAATGAGCCCAAGATGTAATTCTGGGTAAGCCTTGGTTTACTGCGCACGAGCCAATAATAAATTGGCGTACTCATCAAGTTTCGTTCAAAGGTGGTAACATACCACAGGATGAGGTTTTTGAACCGGTCATTATTTCCTCTGCCGACTTTTCAAGGAAATTGAAGACATCAAAATACGAAGAGGTCTATCGTGTCAAAATTTATCAAGAATCGGAATCTACAAAACCTCGGGAAAAACGGTTGAAGTCTTTACTTGATTCCTATAAAGATGTATTTCCGGAGAAGTTACCGAATTCATTGCCTCCTAATCGGTCAGTTGAATTTGAAATCAATATGCAACCCGGTGCGCAACCGAGTAATCGTCCGCCGTTTCGACTTTCACAAGTTGAACAAAATGCTTTACAGAAGTTTGTCGATGAGAACCTTTCCCGCGGATGGATCGAGCTTTCAGACTCGCCGTGGGTATCAAACATCTTTGGTATTCCTAAAAAGGACCCAAAAACCGGTACGAGTGTATCTCGTTCGGAATGGATTCGATCCGGAAACGCAAATATTTTGCTCCGTTGGGTGATTGACTTTCGTTACGTCAACTCAAAGTCAGTCGTCCCTAAAATACCTTTGCCGCGAATCGATGAATTGTTCGATAAAATGCAAGGTATGAGCTATTTCACAGTCATTGACTTAGCTCAGGGGTACCATCAGATGCGTATCCATCCGGATAGCAAGAAGTACACTGCGTTTCGTACATCTAATGAGACGTATCAGTGGTGCGTTGCTCCGATGGGTCTTGCTGGAATGCCTGGCATTTGGTCGCGCTTGATGCGTGTACTTTTTGGAAAGTTCCCATTTGTTGTGGTATATTTGGATGATATCTGCATATTTTCCGTCTCTTATGACGAACTTTTTGGCCATCTTGCTATCGTGTTCGACGAATTACGCAAGGAAACGCTATTCGCTCACATCGGCAAGTGCAAGTTTGCGCGTCAAGAGGTCAGCTTTTTGGGGCACACTGTTTCCAACAAAGGATTATCCGTTGATAATACGAAGACGGAAGCAATCGCTAAATGGCCACCACCGACCTCCGTAAAGGAATTGCAAAGTTTTCTTGGTCTTGCTGGTTATTATCGCCGCTTTATTCATCAGTTTGCGCACATAGTTCTGCCATTGAGTCATCTTGTTAAGAAAGATTCTCCATGGCTGTGGAATGCAGAACAGGAAGATTCCTTCGCAAGGCTGAAGTCTGCCTTACAAGCTGCACCTGTGCTGACTCTGCCCAACTTTTCACGCCCGTTTGTACTGACTACGGATGCATCAGGGTCGTGCGTGGGAGGTGTTTTATCGCAATTTCTCAATGGACATGACCATCCAATAGCGTTTTATTCAAAGAAGCTTGGAGTCCATGAGATTAATTGGCCTGCTCATGAAAAGGAGCTATTTGCAATTAAAGCGGGGTTAGACAAATGGCGTCATTACCTTTATGGTCACCAGTTTGAGATTTTCACGGACAATAGCGCCTGCTCTTGGCTGCTTCATCATCCGAAAGTCTCGCCGAAATTGGCTCGATACTTGACCACCTTCGCTCAATATACGTTTACTATACACCACATTAATGGTGCTTTAAACGTCGTAGCTGATGCGCTTTCGCGCCGGCCTGATGATACTGTCGTGGACAATATCCACTTCCATAAGTGCGATTCTAGTTGCCAACAACGAGGTACACGTTTACTTTGCTCACCCTCGGTGCCAACTCTGCCCCGGGAGGAGGCTGAGGCTCTGCAAGTTGCCACCTTAATGACAGCGTCGTATGTCGAGTTGTCACCAGAAGTTCGCAAGCTACTTCAACAAGGCTACGCCAGAGATGCTGAGTTTAAAGAAGCATGGAAAAACTCAGAAGCAAGCTCATTGTTTGTCAAGCAAGAAGACTTGCTGTTTTTGCGCACGTCAAATAAGCTTACACGTCTTTGCGTGCCCAGCAACAACCGTTTGCGAACGAAAGTTATATCGGAATATCATGATTCGGCAATTGCTGCTCATCCGGGCAATCGCAGAACATACTTGCGAGTGGCTCAGTGGTATTACTGGAAATCGTTGCAGAAAGACGTCAAGGAATATGTCAAAACCTGTGAAACCTGCGCACGTTGGAAACATGATAATCAACGAAAAAACGGATTACTCATGCCAATTCCAATACCAGAGGCTTGCTGGCAAGTGGTGTCAATGGACTTCATAACAGGGCTTCCTATGTCCAATGGATTTGATGCCATCCTAACGGTTGTCGATAAGTTGTCCAAACGAACGAAGTACGCAGCAGTGCACGTTAAGGATGATGCATGCACAACAGCAAAAGTATTTTTTGATGCTGTAGTTCGGCACCATGGTCTTCCAGAAGTTATCATTAGTGACCGAGATAGCAAGTTCACGTCCATGTTTTGGAAGTCTTTGATGACGATCATCGGTGTTCGTCTAAGTATGACAACTGCTCATCGGGCTCAAGCCGATGGACAGAGCGAGCGACAGAACCTTGCGGTAGAAGACGCACTAAGATGCATGGTATCTTACCATGGCACTGACTGGACCGAACACTTGGGAAGCATAGAGTATGCGCACTCTACACTGGTTAGTGCATCCACCGGATACTCTCCCTTCGAAATAGATACGGGAAGAAAGGAACGCTCTACATGGCAGAAGGCTCTAGGCTGGAATAGTCAACCAAAGGAGATTGACGTATACGCAAAAGAGTTTATCGAAGAACGAACAAAGATCATCGATCAGGCTCGCAGAAATCTCCTAAAAGCACAAGCTTCGCAAAAGCAATATTACGATCAAAAACGCCGAATAAATCAAGTTGAATTCAAGGTTGGAGATCTAGTTATGCTTGATACTCGCAGAATATCGTTGAAACATGCTGCGAAAGATATGGGGACACCACGAGCTAAGTTTGCGGCAAGAAAGGTGGGACCATTCGAAATTATCAAAATGATTAATCCGAATGTGGCAAGGCTTAAGTTACCACAAAGTATGAATAAGATTAATCCAACCTTTAATGTCGATGTTCTATCAAAGTATGAACCGACACCAGAAAAATTTCGAAGTCGTCCGATACCGAAAGCATCCAAATTCGTGGATAATGGCACAGCGGATCATCTTCAAGTTATTGAACGTCTCTTGAAGAAAAGCCAGTTCAATCGTCAACCATACTGGCTCGTACAATGGCATGGCGAAACTAAGGAAGAAGCCAGTTGGGAAAAAGAGAAAAATATTCGCCATGTCTCCCACTGGAAGGATCTCGTCGCCAACTTCAATCAGCGTCAACGAGAGATCAAATCGGGGAGGATGTAAGGACCAGTCATCTTGCTCAGCCCTTGACCACTCATTTCGACTTACCTTTTAAACCATTCATTTTCTTTAATTCAATTTTACATATGCGCCATAATAAAAACAAGTAAAAAGGTTTGCGCAATTAGGAGAGATGATACTCAGTAAGAATTAGATTAAGGATAGGCGATACCTTAAGGAGTATACCAAAAGTATCGGTTAGTTAAACTAATTTTAATTCAGTCGTAATTTACCCTCATCCTGACACTAAGACGTGTTGAATCATCAGCAACGAACATGCTGGTAATTGTGAAGTCAGATACCATGTTCCTCATGGTGCCCGAGGAGGTTCCCAAGCGGTTCAATCACCAGAAGAATAACAATGCTGAGAGCGAATTACCTTGTTTGACACCCCGTGTTGGTCGTTTGGCTTCTTGCACGTGACCAGTAATTATGAGACGCGCTTTTGGATGGGCAGGAGTTGCACTCAACGTTGGAACTCTTCACCACAACCCATCCAGTCGAAAATTTTAAACATGTAGTTCCATTGACCCGTTCATACGCCTTTTCGAAATCGAGAAAAACAACATATTCATCGGTGTTCCATCTCGTAACAAGGTCCTGAAGATCAGATAGAAAACAAACGTGTTGGTGCATTGAACGACCTTTCCAAAAGCCTTTTGGTCAAGATGTACAAGTTTGAATAAATACATCTGAAGGCCGAAAGCAAGCACCTCCGATAGAACTTTCACATTATCACACTGAGCGCGATGGGCCTGTAATTCACAGGGTTTTCACGCTCGCCTTTCATATGCAGTCGACTGGTGGCAGACTGTCGCTAGTTCACCCCGAGCAAGTTAAAAGCTTAAAACTATCTCGATTTTGAAGCAATCTATAAACACATCTCGTGCCACTTGATAGAAAGCTGCTGTTCGTAGTCGTATTATAACTATTTAAAATTTAATACAGACACCTTTACAATACGTCTGAACTGGGCACAAATTAAACATTGTGAAAAGTCTACAGATTACTGGGTCCGATACGATATATTCGATCTTATTTTTCGAAGCGATGCAATATCTCATAGAATTTAGCAATGCAATACTCTAAAAGGAGCATTTCGGCCCTTCAGCCAATCCGCGAGCACTATTGCGAAAAATTGACCACTTACCGCTCCTCATCGTAAACATATTGTAAGCTTGAAACAAAACCAACACGCCGATCGAACGACATCCAAAGTGCGAGAAGCTTTGCAGCGAAGACGACAGCACAGCCTGCGTCTTGTTCTTGATACTCACATACCGCTCGCATCTATTGTTGTCGGCAACGTTTAAATTGAGCCTCGCTCCTACAAATTACGCGCCGCTTCTTTCGTGAGACCAAGAATTCTTGCGCTGTAGCAACTCGCGTCAGACCGAGCGACAGACCTCACAGCGCGACATTAAAGACTTCTAGCGGCGCACATAGTGACAGCCAATAGTATTTTTCGCACACGTCTTCTACGACGCCAAGTTGGCTCGAATTTAGCGCAGTAGGCGACGTGAAAATGACCGACACAACTAAGTTAGGGTGAGTTGCTACGTGCTGCTTTACTGACTCGTTTGTAGCCTTGACAAGGCTAACACACGATGCTTAAAGTGAGGCTTTTAACAGATCATGTACTGACTCTTTATGATAGAAAAATATTCATCGGGGGCCTCTCGTATGAGACGACGGATGGTACGGACTTCCAAGTTCAGTCAAGAGGGAGATTTACTAATAAAGAAATGCATTCTGTAGAAAAGCTCCGGTCGTACTTTGGGACGTATGGCATCGTAACGGATGCCGTGGTGATGAAAGACCCCATTACACGGCGATCACGAGGATTTGGCTTTATTACCTACGCAGATCCATTGTGCGTCGATCGAGCCTTGGCCCAGCCTAATCACATTCTAGACAGTCGTCGCGTACGTATAACCTCATATTGGCAATGGCTGCTACTTGCCCTCACGCGCTTGTTGTGTCTAAATTAGGTCGAAGCGAAGCGTGCAGTTCCTCGCGCTGAAAGCTTGCGCGATATTGGCACTGGCTTACCATCGAGTCGTCCCACTGGGAGCAATTCTCTCGCTACTACTGGCGCCCATGGTGCGACGAAAAAAATCTTTGTCGGCGGGTTACATTATGAAACAAAAGATGGTACGTTTTGCATTTCCAGGGGTACACAAATATTGCAAAATGACTTATTGAAAAACAATTTTATTGTTGTTTGCAATACTCTGTAGCGGATTTTAAACAATATTTTTCGCAGTATGGCAAAGTCGTGTCGGCTGAAGTGATGTTTAATCGTGAAACGAACAAGTCACGAGGGTTTGGATTCGTCATTTTTGAGAACGAAACAAGTGTCGAGCTCGTGCTACAAGAGAAAAACCACGTGATTGATAGCAAGTCAGTGGAAGTAAAGCGAGCCGTTCCACGGACGGATGTCCCACCTCCGCGGTCAATTTCGTCGCGTGGTGATTCATTTAGTGGTCCATCAGGTCCAGGATCGATTGGCAGTATGGATGAACTAAGTACGACCACAACGCCGCCAGTGTCACTTTCGGGAAGCGTTCCATCCTCGAGTGGTTTTGTAGCTGCAATGCGAGCAGACAAGTTCGACCGTGGCGGAACGAGCTCTGCGAATCTCATGCCGAATGGGATGCTCAGTGGGTACGCTGCTGCCGTTCGGTACGGGAGTCTGAAAAGCCCGAATGCTATGCTGTCTTCGAAGGGAGTATCTTCGCCACGACCGCGGTCGTGTCATGGAGATCTGCATACGAGGAACGGTATTGCTTTGGATACTTGTGCGATTAGTGGCGTTGCAGATGCTCTCTCGAGTCTTGTGCTTGGGGATGGACTCTCGAATTGTGGAATCGAGGCTTTATGTGGAGGCACTGTTGCTACCTCGCCACCGCTTTCGGCGGGTTCCTCGCGTGGATCGTCCGACCAGATCATGGAAGCTGTAACGAGGAATGGCCACATGTCGCCGTTAGATGTTGCGTATCATCCGCTTAATAATGATCCCGTGATTGAGCAATGGAGGCTCTCTCCGAATTTAGGTCCGCAATTGTCGCCACGGGCCCCGCTTGGGTCTCCGTCCAAGTCGGGCTTTCTTCCTCATGGCATTGTGGATACTACTACAGAGCACACGTCTAGTTTGTCGTGGCAAGCGACGCCGTGGCAACACCAATCGTGGGGTTCTTCCCCTTTGTCACGAGGCCCACAGCAGCCACAACAGCCTCCACTCCCACCCGCTCCTGCTCCGTTATTCTCAATATTCTCGAATCAATGCAGTGGAGGTACGTCGTTAGATGGATCAAGTCCATGGCCTACGAACAGTGATGCTACATATAGCAGCAACAAGGACAATGCTGTGAATGATGGGTTTGGCCACGGAATGATGGGCATTGGGCTTTCGATTGATACTGGATTTGGCCTTACCGATAATGGTCGAAGTGCCTTTGGCATAAGCTCAGAGAACGACAATGTCGCTTCGTACTCTTCATTAAGTAGCTATTTGAAGTCCGAGTATCGTCCTGCGGACCAAGAGCGGCACCATCAGGATCCTGGAAGCGCTAAGGAATTGCTGGAGTCGGTATCGTTTGGTGACATGATGACTAGTGACGTGGCATCGGATGCCGATGAATTACGGAAGGAGGCCATCTTTTTGGACTATGACGTGCCATCCTCTGCAGCAGAGTATCGTCGACAGTATAGATAGGTAAATGATTGACGCGTTTCTAGCAAGGTACTCGAGGCATCGTCAAAAGCGCAAAGATGCTTGGACGTCGTTGGCATGCGTTCGTGGTTCAAGCTAATGTTTCGTTGGCCATGTCATGATCATTAGTCTGGCAATTGTTTTTTTCTTTCAAGACACAAAAGCGGGAATTACTGCAGTTGCGATATGATGATTGAAAGATGAAAAAGTCGATGGGAAGGTTTGAGACGGGAAATATCTAGTTGGTAGCAAAATAGTGAAGTAGAACGATAGGACGAAAATACAGACATTTGCTCGTAAAGCCCTGTTCTCGTACTTGTGTAATCGTTTGTAAGGGCATATTTGCAATGTCTTATTCGATGCTCCAAATGGACACGAGCTGGGCAGGCTCCGATGAAGAAAATCAATGGCGTCGTACGTTTTGTCAAGTACCGTTTAGCGCGATTTACGAGCATGCAGATAAGGGAAAGCGTAGCCTGAAAGAACTAGTTGCATTCATTCGGTGTACAGCGCAGGCAGAGCGTGGCGCGAGCGAGCAGCTCCGAGAGCTCGCATTTTCGGAAATTGGTAAATTAGAGGAGCCCGGGACGGGTATTCGGCGTGCGTTGTTCGAGCTTAAAGATTTTATAGATGCTAGCAGTCAGCAGCAGCTGATCATGGCGCAAGTGCTGGACGAGCAGGTCGCAGAACCGCTGGAGTCGCTAAAAGACGCGTCCGAGACGTATATTCAGACACTGAAAGGCGTGATCTTGAATGCTAATAACGAGTACGAGAAAGCTGCAGCTGCTCATTGCAGAGAAGATAATCGACTGAAGAGAGCTACGATGGAATTGCGGGAATCGCGAGACAGACAGAGGCTCGCGTTGCATGTACGCGGATACACGGACGGATTAACAGAGACAGAGATTTACGATTGTTTAATTGATGCAGGAAATTGGAGTGCCAGTGTTTGAGTTGCAGAGATTGGCTACTCGCGTTTCGAAATGTGAAGAAGAGCAGGCTCAGGCCGTTATGGCTCGCGCACGGGCAAAGACGACGCTGTATAATCAAATTATTGCAAGGGATGAAATGACCATGGCTGTGAGTGTTGCGTATCAGAAAGCAGAGGAAGAACGACTCGATCAGCTTAGTACAAGTCTTCATCGATTTGTTCACGTGGAAAAGGAGCGATTGCAGCGTTCGCAACAAATGTTGACGACACTTGAGACTCATGTCCAGAGTTTAAGTCGAGCGGAAGATATTCAATTGCTCATTCACAATCAACGGGATCCGGATAATTTGCATTTTCAAGGCAAGGCATTGGCGTTGCTGGATTGGCAGTGGAACAAGGCGCAAGGGAATCGTTTATTGAAGTCGAGAGAGCAATCGCTTGGTCTGTCAGAATGTCGACGCAGCATTGAAAATGGCTTAATCACCTCGCCAGCTTCTCGAGCGGATTCAGATACCATTTCATTCTCTGTGAGTCATGATGTTGTCGATAATAATGCCGAACAAACGATTGGTTCACTAGACAGTCCACAAACCGTTCTCAAGCAGACACCCATGAGCACTGCGCTTCATCAATGTTTTTATGAAGATGTTGAGTCTTATGCTCCGGTTAGTGATGAGAGTGATGATTTGTTAAAAGAACTTCCTCGAGATCTATTTAGCGTTGATAGTTGTGGTAGTAGCTCAACGAAAGCGCCAACGATTTCATCGATTGACGGTCTTGTACGTGAAACTTGCACGACGGCGGAAGGACGTGCTTTATTTGTAAAATGTTTGAATCGACAGCGCAGCTTAGAGACTCAAGTCAAAGACCATGCCAGTTTTGAAATTCTTGTCACATGTTTTAATGCTTTCCTTGATGAATGTGTCCGCGAAGATGATGTCAAAGCGGCAAAGACAGCCATGATCTTGGCTGAAACGTTCTATATGCCGAAAATAAAACCAAGGCAAGCTCAATCAAACGAAGATGAACAAGATCCTGATGGGTCACCACGACATGAACGTAGTCAAACTCAAATGGACGATGCCGACGTTTTAGCGTGGCGAAGGCCGTACTTGTGTGCAGATAGCAAAAGTCTTTCCAGTAATAATTGCAAGGAATTGCTTCAACATGTGGATCATACTCATCCTCTGCTTCATGGAGGAGGAATTGGACGTGGAGCTACACGTACATACCTGCAAATGGAAGTCAAAAATCATATTATATGGAAATCCCCTTCGGTCAGTATGGCCTACTTTGTCAACGACATCTTTCAGTCTTCTCACAATAATTATGCTTGTATCATGTGTTGCCTTAAGTTCTGGGAAAAAGCACTTTTAATAGCAATTGGCGAGGAACTTCATCGGACACCTCAGCCATGTCCGTGGGAGGAGCTTTCGAGTGAGACCGCCAAGCACAATGGTAGACTTTAAGCTGCTTTTTGACTCAATATGATTTGAGCTATAATGACGTGTTGCTAATTATATAAAATAGGATTATCATCCCGCAAAGAGGCTGTTTGCCGTGTTCACAACATCGTGTTTGGCCAGCTGGGCTCGTATACGCTTAGCATGCTCGAGTTCGACGTTCCACTTCCACAGATTGAGTCGTTCGTGGAGACCATGTGTGATGCTCATGAGTTGACTGAAGACCAGCGCTTTCTTCTGCGGAAGAACCTAAGAGAAATTTACGCAACGCTACAGTGAGGACAATCAACTTTAGGCTAAGAAAGTATGCTTTTAAAAGATGTCATTACGATACCAAGGCGATCTCAAATGAGAAAATATAGAGCTGCTTACCACTAGATTCTATCTCAATTCAAGCGCTCGATGACCATGGCGCCAGCGCCACCACCACCGTTGCAAATGGCCGCACAGCCGATAGTTGCATCTTTCTCTTTAAGGACATTAATGAGCGTACCCACAATACGCGTACCAGACATGCCAATGGGGTGGCCAATCGCAACGGCACCGCCGTTCACGTTGATACGGTCATGCTGGATGTCCATAAGCTGCATGTTCGCCAGCGCCACAACTGCAAAAGCCTCATTAATCTCGTGGTAGTCTACGTCGCTCATCTCAAGCTTGGCGTGGTGCAAAGCTAATGGCACCGCCATAGACGGTGCAATCGTAAATTCCATTGGGTCCTGTGCGGCATCAGCAAAGCCCCGAATTCGCGCCAAAGGAGGTACTCCTAATTCACGAGCCTTCGCTCCGGTCATTAATACCATGGCAGCTGCGCCATCATTTAGTGATGGCGCGTTGGCCGCTGTAATGGTGCCATTACTCTTAAATGGCGTACGTAGGGTCGGAATTTTCTCTGGTTTGGTGCTGTACATCTCCTCGTCTTTGTCAATAATCTTGGATTGATTGCCCCGTCCCTTAATCGTCACGGGTGTGATCTCGGTCTTGAAAAATCCTCTATCACTAGCATCTACTGCACGGCGATAGCTCTCGATAGCATACGCGTCCTGCTCCTCACGGGTAAAGCCAAAGTCTTGTGCACACTTCTCACCGCACATTCCCATATGCTGGTCGTTGTAAGGATCCCATAGACCATCGTGGATCACGCCGTCCACCAGCGAGCCGTGGCCCAAACGGTAGCCCGTGCGAGCTTTAGGGATATAGTACGGAGCGTTTGACATGCTTTCAAATCCACCTGCGAGTATGATCTGCTGGCTGCCACTCAGGAGGCTCTGTGCACCAAAAGCCAATGCTTTCATGCCGGATGCGCAAACCTTGTTAATCGTCGTACACGGAATCGAGGAAGGAAAACCCGCCTTGAGAATAGACTGGCGCGCTGGCGCTTGTCCAATGCCAGCGCTGACTACGTTTCCTAGATACGCCTCCTGAATCTGCTTCGGATCGAGGTTGGCGCGCTTGACGGCCGCAGCGTTGGCGATGGCGCCTAGCTCTGGTGCATGCAGTGACGCGAATGAGCCATTAAAGCAAGTGATAGGCGTACGCGCATAGCTCACGATGACGACGTCAGTATCAGCCATAGCTGTGCTGAAGAGGCGGCGCGAAGCCGGTGCGATCCGACGCATCATCCGCTTTTGCAATAGGAGGTAAATCTGAAAATGAAGTTTCCCCTGATCATCACTCTACTTTCGCGCATTCAAGCAATCTGATTGGATGCAATCTTCAAGTTGAGGCGAGATAAGGGCAAAGTGGTCCACACTATTACAATTGCGTTGAAAAGAAGAGCTACATCATTGTGGAATGCTATTTCTAGAGCAGACCCGAGGCTTTGCTCTAGAAGACGGTGGAAAAAATGTAGCAGCGCCATCATTTTTTGAGCTCGTAATGCAGGAGCGTATGACATCAAGTATTAAGCCAGCAATTGAGTACTTGGTGTCGGTTCTGTGCGAGTCGTTTCCGAACCTGGCGCTGCTGACACCAGTACGTCGACTGGACGAAAGCTATACGCTGCTGCGTTTATGCATTGAGTACTATTTCCTATCCAAGTACGATAGTCTTGTAACAGAAAGATTGTACGGCATGAAGCGGGTCATGCATATGAATGTTAAACGGGATGCAGAACCGACAACGAGGTCTTCGACACCCCGAGTCAGGACATTTACGCTGCTGTTAGCTGTACGTCATTGTTTGAATTCGCATCATAAAAGCGGCGTGCGTTTTGTTTAAAATACTTAATAGTTGTTACTGTAGGTTATTGTGCCTTACCTCAAGTCAAAGCTCGACACATATTACAAGGAAGCAGCGGAGCAGTTGATGACAAGGAGGACGACGTCGGATACTGGTGGCAGAGAGCAGCAGATGGGAGCATTTACACGCCGTCTGAACATTTTCCAGTACTTGTGGACTTTAAAGAAGGGATTTGTGGCATCATATCCATTCGCGCACTTCGCGTATGAGGGCGTCTTCTTCTTGTACAAGTTGCTCTATTTGTTTGGAGATACGCCATATTTTACGCCTTTTTTAAGGCTGGTGAGGATGAAGCTAGTGAAAGTTACGCTCGATGATGAGTCAACACTTCAGCAGAATGAAGCGATGAATCGCAAGAAAAAATTAAACCAAATGGATGGACCCGGTTGGATTAATGGGGTGCGGCGATTAGCGTTCCGCACGACGTGGACAATGCTCGATCACTCGTACGTGCTTCTGCTTTTAGGCGTTGCAGGATATAAGCTCGTCGAATGGATGTATCTGGACGAGGGAGTGGCGGCCAAATTGCGAATGACTGGTACAAACGCACCGATTCCACCTCCACCAGTTCCGCCGCAAATATCAGACCAAGCATCGACGGTTATCACGATGGACCCGACCTTGTGCCCGCTGTGTAAGAAGACACGAGTCAATCCGGCTATGACACCTTCCGGCTTCGTGTTTTGCTTCGTTTGCATTCATCGCCACGTAGAGCGGCATGGAAAGTGTCCCGTGACGCAGGAAGAGTGCGAGGGTGCGGCAATAATCAAACTGTATGAGGATGCTCGAGTTTCATCATAGAAGTAAACTTTGAGCAAGAATATTAAGCTTATTGAGGTATGGACCGATGTACGAGATCCGATGTTAGAACGGACTGTTGTGATGTGATTTGAAAGAAACGCCGGACTATCAAGATAACACTACACGAAACCGGAGCGCAGTTTATATTTGCTTCAAAACATTGGAACCAGAGTAGCCTGGCCAACCAGTCTTATCCACGCTTAAGCAAAACAATTAATTTCGTTAAGAAGAACTAGACGATTTGCGGTAACACTATTTCACACGATTGACAACACACGATAATATCTGGAAATGCTTGTTCCTGGCGCCGAACGTACAGCAGCACTCGCTTTCGCTATCCACTACATGGTAAGCGAAAGAAGAAATGTCCTTACAATTAAGCTGCAACCAGCAATGTCGACCGTGGTTTGCTCATCAATATTGTCACACAGCCGAACCGGGTACCACAAAAAGCATTGCTTCTTTGTGAAGTTGAAAAAACCAATTCCAATACTGATTTTATCGTATGCACCAGGATAATCAAGTTTATATGGCTTCAGCAGCGTAAAATTAACTTGAAATTGTCGTCTTTTGGTGCTTTCGGACTCGTTGATCAATGTCGCGCTCGAGCATTTCCTCTTGTAATTGTGCGAGTGCTGGAAATTGCTTTCCATGCAAGGCACTTTCTAGCTCAAAATCCGCGAGCATCAAACGTGCTTCGTCTAATTCTTTTGGACAAAGAACGAGATCAGAATTGTACTTGTCGGCAATAGGGACGACGTGCGACGAAAATACTGTTGCGAGCCCACCGGCCAATGCTTCAAGAAATTTAAAGCGGCCATCCATTAGGCTCCACGCTACATGGAATGGCGTATTCTTTGTGCACAGTCCTTGCATGGTTTTCAAATTGGTATTATTAGCAAAAGTGTGTTGCAAAAGCTCGTGCTCTTTTCGAATAGTGTTGACATCAGTATCCGCGCACGCCATGTTAGCGTGGAGTTCAAGCATCTCATCAAATTCGTCTGAGCTTAAACAAGCAAGATCCTGAGGCATAACTGGCGGCAACACATGGGTCACAACATTGCTTTGATCGTATCTGTTTGTAGTACAAGCAGCGCACTGCTGCTTTAGACTCACGCTAAGTTCGACTAGCGACGCAATCATGTTCACAGCACCATTTGCAAAGCGCTCGGCGGTAACTTGTGCTATTGCAGTGTCTCCATGTCGAGCAAACTCGCTTGACCCTGTGACAAAATTTTCCAAGTGTGTTTTAGACAAAGATACTCGTTTGTCCAACGAGATGTAGTCGGTGGAACTTCGTTTCGACACGAGACCCTTGGTTTCAAAAATTTGGGCTTGTAAATTCGTGATAAACTCTTCTGCCAATCTAGTTATCACGGTGGCTTGCTGGAAAATTGTCACGTGGTGCTCTTCTAAGACATTAAAAACGGCATTAGTGCGAGCTGTTATCCATTGTACAACTTGCAGTCCCGCCCACCACGCGACAGAAACTTTTAACTGCGACTTTGAGCAACTCACTGCTTCAAGATGTAATTGAAGGAACGATGCGTGAGCTACAAGCATATCAACCTCTCGTCCAATTGCCACTGAAGGACTTGAATCACCGTAAGCATCGATATTCAATTGATCCCAAAAGCCAGGGAGTGTCTTGATCTCTGATAGCACGCATGGTTCCTGACGGACATAGGCGCTCATGCTTTTTAGCGTTTTAAAAAATTGGCCATCATCAATAGAACTAAAAAAGCAACGCATAATGTGTTGAACCTGGCAAACACAATTAGAAGTGCGATACAGTACGGATCGGGTTGCCACATTTTGGAAATGAGCAACGACTTTGTTTATATGAGCCGAAAACGGTATCGATCCAGTCGTCGAGATCCCTAAAAGCTTTGATTTCCAATCGGAAAGTACTACAGTGAGCACTCGATCCAACGTATTCCGCATCATAAGATCACACGTGTTGTTTGAATTCGGAATTGCTAGCAAATGAGCACTTCGCAATCCTCCGATTTGATTGTAAAACCGGACACGCAAATCAAGATACGAAAACGATTGAGCATGTACCACCGTGCAAAATTCTAATGAAAATGCCCATGATTCTTCAAGAAAGGTTGAAATGATATTTAGGCTCACTGCAACGCCCAATCGAACAATTTCTGACGTTTGAACCTCACCAAACTCGGGATGCATGTTATTTGTGACACGTGACGTCTGCCACTCCGTCGCAGTTGCATGTTTTTCGCTTGATTTCGATATAGGTTTCGATAAATCATTACATACCACTGAATGATGCCGTCGAAGTACTTTCACAGAGGCTGCAATTTGCGTTCCCGATAACCCTTGCGCCGCTAATTCCATCACGAAATCCAATTGAGCCTTAGTATACAATACCACACGATACATCGGTGGTTCATTTCGAACAACATAGCACTTTTCAAAAGTATTTGGCGGGGGATCCCATCTTGGACAATTCGAAGGCGGTTCCCTTTCATAATGGTGGTGTGTCATGTATTCGTACATTAATCGATCTCTTGTTTGCACCGTGGGCTCGACAGGGCCCATGCCTACCGCAATGACTGCGACGATTTCGACAATAGCTGCCTTGATGTCAAAGCAGCGCCCTCGCTCGTGCAATTCCGGTACCAATACTTCGGCAATTACATTATTAGTACCCCCACGATCGGTGGATGCCGTTGTCATTTTGTCGGTCAATGGGAAAAAAGCGAGTTTTTCGTCGTCACTTAAGTATTTGTACAATTGCCATTGCGTTGGATGCTGTAATTGGTGGTGTTGGGTGTATTGGTCGGGCCGAAACGAGTCGCGAAAGTATTTGACGGTACTTGCACATTTGCGTTTCTTTCCAACGCGTTGCTCGCGGCCAAAATATTTGCAAAACAGGCACACAGCCTCGTCCACGTCTCCTGTCGCACTATTTCGCGAAACTGGTGCAATAGCGAAGCGCAGCTCGTGTCCGGGTAAGTATTTAAGCGTCCGACTTCTTGTGCCCATCTAAAAAAATTAGTGTCTATTCCGCATGATGGTAATAAAGATTGCGAAAAAATATGCTGTAAATGGCTGAGATACATATTTGGCATAAGCTTTTTTTTGCAAATTCTTTTGTGATATTTAGAGCTTGATACACACACACTAGACTCACCGTACTCATTTTGTTGTCGTTCCAAATAGAACATGCAGTAGATTATATGGAAAACACAGCGGCCATGACAAGGACTTTCGGCACAAGCTGCACAATTAATGTTAGAAGCATAAATTATTCAAATGGTCATTTTGATAATAAGTTTATTGACGCGCGACTTATTTTTGCCTGTATTTTGGTGGATTCACGATACGACTGTACTCGACGTTGCATCGAGATAAATAGCACGTACCAACGTATGTGTTCATTTTCGAATCAGTGTGGCCCGCTTCAGCTACTATATCTCCGCTTTTTCAATCACACACAGCTTGCGAGGCGAAAAAAAAATCGTGCTTGGCAGAAGGGATTTATGTAACGGGGCACCGTTTGCTAGTACTGATAATGTTGGAAAAAGTGAGGACAGGCGATGGAAAAGTAATTGGACTTTCCAGAAAGGTTTATACGTGTAGTGAAACGGCTGTCAGATCTCGGCGTGGATGGATGGGCAACGGCTGCACGTTGTTACAAAATCCAGGTAGAGGCAGAGAAGAAGTCAGTGTGAAAAGCATGGCTAAGAGCAAGAAGAAGAGAGGCAGTGCTAGTAAGAACAAACATTACATAATCAAATTTGCCCTCATCTGCCCATTATCAATTTTCTACAGGTTTTGAGCCCAAAGGCTAAAGAAGACGACACCAAGGCCTCACCTTCACGTGTTGCCTCGCCAGGACGCACAGCTATTACACCGCGCACTGCGGCTGTCGCCGGCTCACGAAAGGAGCTCGGCGACCGCCGCCCGCTTGGACCGCTTGGAGAAGCAGGACACTTCCCAGATACGGATCGACGAGGATGAGCGTATGCGCGGTGCCATAGAAAGCGGTATGTTTGCATCGGCTCTCGGCGCGAATATGGGCGCAAGGACGATGACAATCGACACGCTGAGAAACTCACCAGAGCGCAAACCAGCGGCTCGTGAAGCGCGGGCGCCAGGACCGTCACCCGAACTCGGAGGCTCATTGTTCTCATCTTTAGTGACGCGGTCACCGATGCCGTACATGCAACAAGCGAAGGGGCGCGCCCCCGCTGACGACGCATTTCCCCAAGCGGCAAGTCCAGCAGCGCTACTTCAGCAGCAAGAAGCGGTGAGCTATGCGACACCGACGGCAGCCCAACGCAAGCTAACTATCCGTAAGTTCGACGGAACAGAGTTGTATCGTGGCTTGGGATCCGGTTTCTATGATTGGGGAAGACGTTCCTACGACAAGTCGACTTTGCCGAGGCATCGTGCGGTTTTCGGTGGAGCGAAGACGTCAAGGTACTCCTACTAGGCCATTACCTAGCCGGTACAGCCGAGATGTACTACCACAAGCAAGTCAACTTTAGGTGGAACCAGAACTTAACACTGGACTACGTGATGGGACGCTTGTTGGAGACGTTTAAGACGACGATCACCGCCGGCCAGTCTGTGAAACGTTTTTCGCAAAAGAAGGATGCAAAAAGGTCAATGGGCGGAGCATTTCCTGTACATAGTCGCGGTAAGTGATGCACGGGGAGGTGCAGACTCACTGGTACTGGACAATATTGTTCATCAGGCTTCGCCTGAGCTCATGAATGTGATGCGAGCCAAGTACGACCCCACACGGACCGACTACTTAAGACATGCCGAAGAATTGACGCACTTTGCGACATCGATTGAGCTTGAAAGTGGACCGGTTGGGCGTGAGATTGTTGCTGCACATGTCGAGGCGTCGTCCCAGCGCAAAAAATCACGCGGATGTTTTGGGTGTGCCAAGACGGGACACATTCTAGCGAATTGTCGGGGCAAGGGAAAAGTAACCGTTGGCAACATCACAAAGACTAACAATGCCGACATGGCTCTTGCAATTAGCGACAACAAACGTCGTAGGCGTGGAGCCCGCGGCGGGAGAAAGAACAAGGCGCCGACCGAGTCCGTGAATGCTGTCGGAGACGCGACGACTGCAGACCAAGCGACTGGATTTTGGACAGCGGTTCAAGTAGGCACTTGGAAATGATTTCTTGCTGATGCAGGACGCCAATGGGTGCAACCATGAGATCTCGATGGTAAACGGCGAATCTCTCAAGATCACGATGGTTAAAAGTGTCCATCTGCGTGTGATTGCAAACGGTGGAGATCGTATGATCACTCTTACCGATGTCTGCCTGGCGCCACAGCTTGCGCGCAACATCGTCTCGTACAAAAAACTGGAGCAAAAAAGATTTGTGCTTGTCTACAGAGGATCAGGTCGCTCCCTAGTGCGACGCAGTGATGGGGAGATCGCATTTGACGTCACAATGCAGACGAACGTGCTGTACGTCAAAACATCAGTGACGCCGGTGGAACAAAAGAACCCAAGAGATGTTTTAATGGCGGTGATATTTAACGCAGGGTCAAGCATGCCAGCAGACGATGTGCAGAGTGGATCACTTATGCACTTCCATGCACGTATGGGACACCTGTCCCTTGACACGATCGAACGAATGGCAAAGACGCCTGGTTCGGGTATCAAGATTACAAACAACAATCGGACCGTTTGTAATTCGTGCAAAGAAGGAAAGCAGATGAAGAACAAATAGACTCGGACGGACATCGGGAAGAACGCGCCTATCGATCAGATCGGCGGAGTGATTTACTCAAATTTGAAAGGTCCGCGAGATTGACTTGGTATTCGCTACCTGGTTAACTTCGTCGATCACAAGTCGAACTGCTGTCACGTTTTCCTAGCACCGACGAAGGACAAGGCTGCGAAAATATTCGAGGACTTCGTGCTGGTTTTGAGCGCATGTTCGAGAGCAAGATACACATTTTGCGAACGGTCGGAGGCGAGTACAATAATGTCGATCTGTTCTGCCAGCGCACAGAAATTGCGCGACAATAAGCGAAGCACGGAAACAGGCGTCCAACGGCAAAGCTGAGCGCATGCATCGGATGATACTTAACATGGCACGCAGTATGATCTTCGCAAGTCAACTCCCTCTCAAGTTCTTGGGAGACGCAGACGAATACTCGTCTTACATCAAGAATAGAATCCCGACGCGATTTAATACAGGACGAGCATCGCCAATGGAGATTTTGACAAAGAAAGCGACCAATATTCGAGGGATCGTTGCGTTTGGGAGCATATGCGCTGTGTACAACAGGCCCACAGAAGAACTTGCTGACACAGCGATCGCAAGTCGGAGTAATCATTGGAATCAGCAGCGTAACCAAGGGATTTTGTGTGTTTGTACAAAAGGAAAACAAGATGGTGACGACTCAGCACGTCGTGAACATCGAGACGCTCAATGCGGAGCAAAACATTCAGCTGCAGCGCTCATTAAAGTATGATGAAAATCAAGTGATTACGAGTGAAGTCGCAGGTCCAGAAAAAATACTCCAGAGCGCTCACAAGGAAAAGAAGAATTAGAAGCGTGAGGCGCATGGCACGAGATCAAGGTCGATACGTGAAGCTGTAGCCAGCGACCAGGAGGAGTCGGCTCAAATTTCGGACATTGTGAGTTATGTCTTCGAGAGAGACCCGAAAAATTACGGCGAAGCTATGTGCAGCTCAATGCTTGAGGCCTGGAAGAAGGCGATGCACGAAGAGCTGACGGCTCTTGAAGACAGCGGTGTGTGAAAGCTGATAAAGCACCTTGCCAATTGCAACGTTTTACACACGAAACGGGCAAACGGACGCGCAAGGGGACATCGAGAGGCTCAAGGCGAGATTGTTTGCGTGCGGCAACGAGCAAGTCCTAGGCGTGGAATTTAGTTTCACTCTCGCTTCCGTCATGAACATGTCGACAATGAAAGTGATACTGGCAGTCGTGGCGACGTGGAAGGTGCCGGCAAAGCACGGGGATATTTCTGATGCTTATGTCATGGCGGACATAGGAGCGCACCTTGACATTTATTCGCAAGCCCCTCAAGGCATGGACGTCGAGTACAAGACGCTCAAGAGTCTCGGCGCGAGAAGAAACAACGACTTGGTGCTTCAGCACCCCTCCCTTGAACGACAATCACTCTGATTCTAATTGAATAAAGTGGTCACTATAAGACCACATAATTGAAAACGATGTTGATTGGTCAGCGCCATCATTTTTGATTCTATCGCATGGTTAACAAGTCCATGCGGTATGCATATAGTGCGGCGTGTGGGGTACTTCATTTATAGGCGTAGTGGCCCATTTTTTGGCAGCAATTGCATTTCTGTAATCGTATGAACTTGAATATCGCTCTTTAAATACGAGAGATCCGTGGGTTCTGGACCTCCGTTTTCTTGTCTTCGGCGGTGAATGATAAGCACCAGAGTGGACAAAAGCCTCTTTAAGCCTAAAGTCCTCTTGTACCGCTATAGAGATCGCTTCGTCTAACGAATCTAATTCTGCCACAGCAGGTCCTGCCAGACCTTTAACAAACACAATTACCTGTGTTTGTTTATCTACTGGATGACTAACGATACAACTGACAAAGTATTGTGTGTTTGGGCATAAGCGTGAATATCACGCTTGCCCTGCTTCAAATCCAGAAGCTCCTCTCGAGCCCTGAATTCGGCACGTGGCGGCTCAAATGATTTTCTGAGCCGGGCCTTAGAGATCTCATACGACCCAAAGACTAATGGGTGTGAAGCGTGACCCCCAAGGCCCAAGATTGGCACGTCCGGCTAAGTTGGACATGCCAAATTTCACTTTTGTCGCATCATCACTGATACGACGAGCTTCTATGGCGTCGTCTATTTCGACGAACCATTTTAAAAGGGAGTCGTTCTCAACTGCTTCAAACTTAGAGATTTCGATCATTAAGCTTTCGGGTCGACGCGGAAGGGGGTCCATTAGCAGCATGTACATGCTGCTGTCCTAACAATTCCATCTGTTGAGAACCCTGTTCTCGCAACACCTCTGTCTTGAGAGCCTTGCTGGTGGAGCAAGGCTACTTTCTCTTTGGCCCCGTCGAGTTCGTGTTGAATGAACTCGGCTATGGCTGCATGCTGTTCATCTCTGCCCAGAGTGAACAGCATATAGCCAAAGTCTGGCCCGCCTACGAACACCGAGCTCATTCGTTCGATCGCTCCTTCTTCGAGGTCACTTAAGTGAGGAAACTACTCACGCGTTGTGTGGTAACCTTCTTGAGGGGCTTGGAAGCTCCCTCATTCTTCATACAACATGTCCACGTTGGAATGGGATAGTGCGTGGGCTACCAGGTGTAACGGGGCACCATTCACTTGTAGGAAGGTTTCTAGGAAGCTAAGGGTTTTTTTAGCTACCAATGGGTGATTCAACTGATTAGAATTAGGGAAAAGTAATTGTGTAATTATATAATAAGTTTCCTAAGTAACGATCTTCTATCTACTACTGAGCTTATTATATAAATATCTAACTAAATATGGCTCCTCCTTGCGCACCGCACAATCGTGTCTTGAAACGATTGGCGGGGTTGATTTAGACTTAAATCCACCAATCAATAGAGCTAATGTCTCATTGTCGAACATATCAAATTTGGTATTAATCGAACTATTCCAGTCAAAATTAATAAAGATAATAATTTTGTACTTCTTTGCTTATTTCCTATTATAGGAAATATACTCATGTAACGGGAACCCCGTTACTGACGTGATGCGGGGATTCCGGACGTCGTTGTCCTCGTCACGCGATTCGATTGATAACGCGTTCTTGTCCGATGGGTGCCTATAGTCGACCAGGTCACAACGAATTCGAGCTCTCCGGCGATTGAAAATGCAGACCTTTGCAATGAAATTGCGGTGCAGACATTGCAGAAATCAAATAAACAAGATGCTTGAAGGAAAATAAACAAGGAAGCGCTTGGTGTCACGAATGAAGACAACCTAGCACGTTCTGTATCATCACGGCAGCCGCTTAAGGATGAAGCATCATCCTCAAGCAACTGCCCTGATAATTATCTCGTGAGATATTATCGCCACGAGCCGCGAGAAATGTCGTTGTCGCAAGTTAAAAGGTATATAACATATGTTGTTTGAAGATTTTCTAATGTTGTTTTGTCATTTTGCCTATTCAGTGAATGGCAACAATGTTTGAATATGACGTTATGGCTGGTCATGAGAAAGAGGGGCATATTTTGAATTTAAAAAAGGGGAAGAGTAAGAAGTTGGAGTCAAAAGAGAGGCATTTATAAAATTTCTCATTATTTAAGTCACAAGGTTAATCAGCTTTTTATTTTATTAATTGTCAGCGCCTCATATTGGTTCTTTTAAATTAAATGTCCATGCAACATGTATTTCTCTTAATATTTTGAGATGTGAGTTTCTCTTGCCCCATGCTCCGCAGTCCTGTAATTCATCGGTTGTCAATGGCTGCTATTCTCACTGTCAGCGTCATAGTTGGTCGAAAAAAATAGCTCGTTTACGTGGTCAACCGTTGCTCGCGAAGGTTCTTAAATGAAAATTGGAAAAAAAGGTACCAAAATTGTAGGTGGGCACATCCTAATGTGGGCACATCCTAATGTGGGCACATCGTAATGCGGCCACGCTCTACATAGACACACACCCTTTCACAGCGAGGAAGCGGTTTAACCTGCTTTTCTTGCGTGCAGTGAGGTAGTTGTGGTGGGCGCGTTAGCGACCTCACCCAACGCACTAAGTACTTTAGTTTAGTGTCGTCAGGGAAGCGGTAATCCGGCTCCTCGTGCGCACTTACCAAGTAGGAAGTGGATTTCACACTGATTTATATTTAATCGTATTAAATACAAATACCTATTTTTACCAACCAAAGTGTCATCTCTATAGATAACACTTAATACGTATTGCGAGCGTATTTTTTAGATACCTCGCGTAACGGATGACGCTAGGCGTCATCCCTCCTAATGTGAATGCACCCACTTCATTGCTCTTATCATTGTCTTTTGCTCTTATATTGTAAGGTGCATGCTGACTGCCAACCTAGGCATGTTTCCGTCGATTCAGCTCTCATAGGGCTCCGTTGTCCACCACGATGAGGTAGTAGGATCTTGGCGATGGCAGATTAGATAAATCGTAGCCAGGAAGGTCCCAATCGAATGGACACAACGGTCTCGCATGTGGATGCGTCAAGGAAGTCTGCAAAAAGGTGGCAAATCCTTGATGCTTCATCGGTGTGCTTTCCTCCGACGCCTCGGTAGATCAGTCGGGAGAGCGTCAGACTGAAGATCTGAAGGTCCCTGGTACGATCCCGGGTCGCGGCACCTCGCTCGCGCTTCGTCCGCCTGTTGCTCACGCTTCATTGCTCTAATCATTGTTTTTTGCTCTTATATTATTAGGTTCATGCTGACTGCCACCCTAGGCATGTTTCCGTCGATTCAGACTAGTTCTGTTATTTTAAAAGCAAAGTCACTGCTAGCTACGGTTCACCACTTCTTATGTCTAAGCAGAAATTAAGTTTAATAAGCTATATTATTGACTAAAGCCAAAAATACTGCGAATCAATGTTTACTTCTTAAAGCCTTAGCATTCAAAATGGTCGCCGACTGGCTTGTTGTGACAGCCTTCAATTTAATTAAGCCAATAACAATAAGGCAGCGCCATGCGATGCTACGGTACACTAATTTTCATGCCATAGCAGAAACAAAGAATAGTAAGTTATATTTATCAGCCAAAGCCAACAATACTACAAATTCAACTTCACTTCTTAATGCTTAAGCAATCAAATTGGTCGCCGACTGGCTACGAATGACTTCCATAAATTCGGATATTCCATTTAATGTATCACTACTCCTAGCTACGGCTCACCACATTTTCATACATCATCAGAACCAAGTTTAAATAAGCTGTATCGTGGGTGCGAAGTTTGTCAACGGGTAAAGCCGAGTGCTTCATCCCGTGCTCCGTTACAACCTCTGCCCGTTCCGGCAGAGTGTTAGCAGACCGTAATAATGGACTTCGTTTGGTTTGCCGCATCGTTATACGGCCAGCCGCATGATCGCTCTTAATTTCCGCACCAACTGAATACTTCAGCTCATGTGCATCACATACACAAGGGTTGGAATACAAATGTGAACCACACCTGAGTGCGGGGTCCGAACGTAAGGAAAGAAAGATCCACGAAGTAGTCGCACCAGTTCTAGAGGAATAACTCGGTGAACTGCGGCCCGTCGTCCACGATTGACGAGAGCGTCTTGGAAATAGATAAGGCTCGCTGCTCAAGACTGGGATCCTTGAAATACAGCCTGCTTTTTAAATTCTTTGCAGTAGAAACAAATTAGAAGCATTTAGTAGCCTGACTTATTACTGTAGTTAGTCTGCTTAAAGTTCTCAATATTTAACAATTTAGAACTTCCTCTGTAAGTTGCTGTGTGGCCCTGTCACACCTGGTATCAGTTGTACTCAATCTTGCGGCCAAAGATTCAAAATTTTGGATGGCACTCAGGATGGATGCCCCTGAGGACTATATGTTTCTCGAACAGGACTATCCTCACCTTTTCGATGACCAGTGTGCGACGCTTGAAAGAATGGTCAGGTTCCCTTCCCTGGCTGCCGACCAACAAAGGGATCGAGTTGTGCGCTATAGACGCAACGAGTCCTCTCTCATTGATCGCGTGAGTACGGCGGCGCAAGATGCCGAACGTACGGCAGTGAGCTGAAGCTTAGGGCGCCTCTTCGACGCCGGTGTCGTATACGCCGCGTCAAGGAATGTCGAAGCCTGTAAAGATCCGCGTCCCCACGCGATAAGAAGGACGCGGAAAGCTTGGTCTTCTGGATCCGGGAGATCGAGGTTGCGCTGAGCGCAGGCCAGATTCGCTACGCGATGCTTCAAGTGGATTTTTCCCTTTCGAACCTGGGAGGTCGGGCAAGGGCGTAGGCTATGGCCAAAAAGACGTCAACTCCGGAATACTTTGTCTCGTGGGAGTCCATGTCTTAGGAGAAGCGAACGACATTTCGGATCGCCACCGTGGCGTACCGGCATCGGTCGATGTTCTTGCGGAGCATGCAAGTAAACTGGTCCTTATAGGACAATGTCATGGAGCTCCAAAATTTGAAAGCCGCCATGGCCGGGGCTTCGTTGTCGGAAGAAGCAAAGGTCACGGTGTTCATGGACGGTGTCCGAGTCGGTCTTGTTTGCACTAAAACTCTTTCGCCGCCAAGCGACTACGTGCAACGAAGCGTGCATATAGCTTTGCTGGAAGAACACTGCACGAAATCAGCCCAGGGCCACGTCGGGTCGACGGAATTCGCCGAGGCCCAACCCCCATGAAGATATCATCGGCCTAATGAGCGCGTCCGCGCTGAGAAATTCGAGGGTCGGTGGCCGCTGTTTCGTGTGTAATGCGCTTGGGGATTATTGCAGAAACTGCCTTTATAAGTCATGGAGGTAGTCCAAGGCAAGCCTGCTTCGACGAAGCAAACGCTGAACGCAATGAGCGTTGTAAAGTCGGGAAAAAGTCTTCTAGTAGGCACGAGATGGCCTACTGGGAGGTTACTCGCTCTTAAGAAAGGAGGAAGGACGCCTCCTCTTCCTGAAGAACAAATCCCGGGGACAACTCTGCTGTGTTTTTCTGTGGCCGCTGTGCAGTCAAACTTGTTGGTGGTTACCGCTAAGGTAAAGAAGTACGAAGACCTAATTACGGTTTTGATTGACTTGGGCGCGTCATACAACTTCGCGACTTAGGCCTCTGTGGATAAGAATCAAGTGTTGTACGCCAAGGCTATTGAAGGCTCGAAGAGCAACAGCAAGATGTCCGTTCGCCTAGCGATAGGATCGATCGTATCGACTCGTAAGGTTTATTACCTTTAATAAGTAAGTTTGATGAGCTTGACCCCGGAAAATCATTCATTGTTTTGGATATGGATGATCGGTATGATTTCATCCTTGGGATGCCATGGCTTATGAAGCATGAGCCATAAATCGTCTGGTGTAGTCGCACCATAGGTGCTAGTCAAAAACCACTTGGAACGAGTCTGGGTTGGTGAGTATCATTCTCGTCACGCGATGGATTTGTGCACGAACATCGCATTTGACGCTCGGAACGCCTCTTTGCCGGTTCGGCGGAGGTGGTGCATGAAGAAGGCCGCCAAGTATTGACTGGGACCTTAGTAGGTATTGAGGCATGTAAGCCTCCACAAAAAAAGGAAGTCGCGATCGAGGGTGGTTGCGCAGCGGTAATGCTGTGGCCACTACTGTTCAGGAAGACGAAGTCGTTGATCGACGCGCACGTGAAGAAGATGGGTTTACTCCTTCACAGGAAATCGCAGTCGCTGGACGACTCGTAAAAGGTGGTGAGGCTGGGTCAGTCTCCACCTAGGAAGAAGCAGTCGCTGGGCGAAGGGCACGTGGCAAAGATGGGTTCACTTTGTCGCGGAAAATCGCATTTGTTGGACAGCGCGTACAAGGCGGTAAGATTGGCTCAGTTCCCGCACAGGAAGGCGTAATATCACGGCGATACGCACAAGATGGGGCTGGTTCAGGCTCCTAAATTGGAGATCATAGTCGCGGATTGACATTACATGGACGGGATTGCGGTGGAACCGCTTTCTAAGATCAAAAAATGTAAGAGCTTGAGGAGATATCGCAAAGGGAATTCCTAGCGGACCTCAAGGAGGGTTTGCTAGAATATGTGGTCTTCATACGTCGCGAAGCGACGTCTGTAGAGTTGAACACATCTTGGGTCATGGAGCCGGAGGTGTTGGACGAGGAGAACAAGTCACATTATCAGAACAAGTACGGCTCGGCCATCCTGAAGAGTCCCAGGGATCCATTTTATCCTCTATGGAAGGAGTTTGCGGATGAGGTCTTGAAAACCTCCCTCGGTGTTACCTCCGGATCGAGGTGTACGCAACGAGATTGATCTGGAGCCGGGTACAAAGTACTTTACGACGCGTCAATCGCCACTGCTCAAGGAGCAAGTAAACGCTACTGACGCATTCTTTGCGAAAAGCACGCAGCAGGCCTAGCACAAGAGTCGAAGTTGCCACACTCGTCGCTGACGTTTTGTGTACATAAACCCAATGGGAAATGGCGCATGGCTCATGCTTTTAATAAGCTGAATGCGGCCACAATTTCGGCATCTACGTCATTCCTTTGAAGAATGTGTTGCAGAACAACATGGCCGGATGCAGCATTTTTAGCGCGCGACACAATCGATAGCTATTATTAACTACTTATGTGGGAATCAAATATTCCTCTCACAGCAGTGAGTATTCCCAGTGGGATATTGTGGGAATGGTTGGTAATGCCCCAAGGGCTTTCCACGCTCCAGCTCTGTTTAATAGGCTGGTTAAGCATGTCTTTCGGCCGATGCGGCACTTCGCGCAGACGTATTCCGACGATATATGCATTCACAGCAAGGCTGAAGGGGGAAAACGGATGTTCAGGTGCATATCGAGCACCTTCGAGCGATGCTGATGTGTATCCGCGAGAATCGACTATTGCGAGCATCAGCAAGTGCCTGTTTGGGGCGGAAGAGATTCCCTTTTTGGGATGTTTCATTGGGAAGGGTGGAATCCGTGCGGATCCAGAGAAAATACGTGCACAATGCCAACGCCGTCATCCCAGAAGGATTTACGCAAGTGGTTGGGTCTCGCGTACTATTTTCACAAGTACAGCGAGAAATACGCAAAGATGGCCAGGCCATTGACCAACTTGCTGAAGAATTACGTGGTCTGATCGTGGACTGAGGGGGCCTAACAAGCTTTTGAAGCGATTAAGTGGAGCCTACAGTCGGCAGACAAGAATCGTCCATTTACTGTGGTGTGTGATGCATCAGACTTTGCCATTGACTGTGCTCTGTTGCAGCTGTGTGCCAATGGTTATGAATGGGTAACTCCATTTCAATCGCGTCAGCTCAAGACCGCTGAGAAGAATCATCCAGTGCACGATAAGACACTTCTCGCAATGAAGAACGCCCTTGTCAACTTTCGGGTTCACCTGCTGTGCAGCAAACCCTTTGTCGTCTATACAGACCATGCCTCCTTGAGGACGGCGACTCAGTCGCCCCATTTATCACAGCGTATAGCGCGATGGCTCTCATCTTGTAAAATACAACTTTACGGTGAATTACAAGCCAGGAAAGCAGAATGTGCCAGCGGACGCTCTGTCGAGACGTCCTGATTATGAATTGCCCCACGTTGTGCACCTTGAATCGTCAGTGTTCGAGCTTATACGCAAGACGAAATGTTAAAGACCCGGATTTTCAAGGGGTTGTAGAGGCGTTGAGCGCCTCTTCGGAAACCGTTAAATTATTGCTCAAGTTTAATCTAAGTATCTTTCTAGGAGTGTTGTAAGGATAATCTTTCTAGGTGTGTTGTAAGGATAATTAAAATTAAAGAAAGGTAAATGCCAAGCAATTCAGTGATTCACTCCACTTACATTTTACTTTTTGAATCAATTAATTGACGAAGCGCCAGCGGCATATTTTCATCGGTATAGTCTGTTTGATGGACTCCTGTTGTACAGTGTGAATATGGGGGATGAAACACGCGTGGTTGTCCCTAACGACGAAGGCTTACGTAACCGGATCCTCTATGAGGCACATGATACGCCGAATAGTGGACATTTGAGGCGCGAAAAGACGTACACGTCTGTGATGCGTAACTTCTGGTGGCCCCACGGTACAAGTGGGTTCGGTCGTATGTCAAGACGTGCGAGACTTGTCAACGTCTTGTGAAGCCTCTGCCGTCATTGGAAGCACCGCTACAGATTTTGCCGGTCCCAGCGGACTGTTGGCGCTCAGTGAGCATGGACTTCATCGTCAACCTTCCGGCGGATAGGCATGGCCCATACGGGCATTATGGTATTTGTCTGTCGCCTCAGCAAGATGGTGCGACTAGTGGCGGTTCGCCGAAGCATTACAGCACCGCAGGCGGCCCATCTTTTCATGGACAATGTGTTTCGACATTATGGCCTTCCGGAGTCTTTCGTGAGTGATCGAGATCGTCGAATAAGTCCGCCTTTTGGCGATATTTTTTCAGACGATGGAAACTCGAATGGATATGTCGACGGTGGATCATCCCCAGACGGACGGTCTGACCGAACGGGTCAACCACGTTTTAAAGGATGTGCTTCGATGTGTTTGCGTGGATGAGCCTTTCAAATGGAGTGCGCAATTAGCGCAAGTAGAATTCGCAGTGAATAATGCGGTGCATTTGTCGACAGGGTTTTCCCCGTTCTATGTGAATGGGTTGCGGCATCCGCGTACTCTTCTATCGTTGTCAATGACTTCTAATGTGGATGCGGAAGAGGCTGTCGCTGATGACCTGAGAGGCCTAAATGGGGTTCGACCGTCGGTCAAATGCAATTTGCTGACGTTTGTTGATCCCGGTGAAGCCATTAGGCTATGTGGCAGGGACGCCATGGCTGCTGCTCAAGACCTTTAAAAGAAAAACAGTGACAGTAATGATCGTCGGAATACGCAAGTGTTTAAGACTGGTGATTTGGTGCTACTTTATGCCAACAACCTACCTATGCACGCGGTATCAGCGGTCGGGAGTACGAAGCTTCGTCCGCGTTTCGTGGACGGTTCACTGTCATTGGTGCGCACGGCAATCTCCACACCTTGAACTTGCCATCGGCTATGGCAACGCACCAGACATTCTATGTTGGGATGCTCATGGCCTACCTTGATCCGGCTGACCGGTCTGAAACAGACGCAACAGTTGACCCATCATTTGACGAAGGTCATCAGCCGAGAACGCAGCAGACTCCTCACTTGGTGGATGATCGATCATCCCTGAAAGATTCGCAGGTGACCCCAGGTGGCCCCGATGGGTACGACGGATGACCCAAGAGGTACGCAGACTGGCGCGAGGGAGGTGCAGGAGCCTGCGTGAACTCGCAAGGTGGTGCTCAAGGATCTCCACTCGATCAAACAACGACGCCAGCACGCGCTGATGGTAATTGAAAGTCCTTGTCCATCGTCGCACTCAAATACCCGATCCTGTCGTCGAGCTGAGTCGCAAGCTGCTCCAAGCGTTGCCGTTGACGGCTCTGTGATTCCTCACAATGTTTCACACGACGATCATCCGCATGATCATGGTCCTCGAGGACGCGGACATGATCCCTCAAGGCAGATAGGTCGTTGCGACATGCTGCCAAGCGATCTTGGCAGGACGCCAGTGAGGTCTGAAAGGGTCGTAACTCCCCAGACGAATCCGATGAACTATGGTGGTATGATCTGTCCTTCTCAAGCGTTGTAGGGTCACGACGAGGAGCGATAGTTCCATGTGGAAAATCTGGTCGGTCACACCGTAAGGCGGAACGGCAGGAGTTCTCGGTAAAATGGCGTGGCTACCCAAAGGCCCGTTATACGTGGGAGTAGGAGGACCGCTTAGAGGAGGACTGCGCGGACCTCGTGAGCGCTTATAGGTTCTGTCACTCAATCAATCTGCGCTAACCGGGCCTAGATGGCTCTTCGGGGCGATGTCGTGGGGTAGTTTCCCCTTTTGGATTCTGATGATGACTTCTTAGAGAATGAGCGTCGGGGTGGAATTGTCTTGGTCGATACGACGATAGACATCCCATCGCCGATCAGCAACTGCCTTGGCCATGCGAAATCGGAGACGTCGAAGCGCCAACCAGTCGAGCCGATGCGGCAAATTGAAAAATTAGGGGATGGAATATCCCGTGGCGGTAAGCCACTGGCGGAATTGGTATTCGTAAGCCTGTCGGCCGACGTCTGTGTCATCACAAGGATGAGTGAATCGACTTCGCTTATTTGCGTGTGAGAGAAATCATGGGGCGGTGCCGTACCCCTTGTTTCTCCTCATCACGCAACTCCTGCTAGTCCATTTGGAACTAGCGGAGCCACTTTCACTAATGTTCCTTTTCATAGACAGACACCAGTCCCGGCGCGTCGACACGGGAGGTGTCAACCGGTTCCCAAGCATCGAAACTCTTCAGGTATCCTCTCCAGTGGACGAGAATCTGCTTATGCTTCACGGAGCGGTGGGCAGGCAGCCTTCCAACAAGGAAGCGGTGGACAAGCAGCCTTCCAACAAAGAAGCGGTGGTTAAGCAACCTTCCAACAAGGAAGCAATGGTTCCAAGCAGCATCCACCAATGCAGGCGGCGCCTGATAGGAGTGGCGTTTACGCCCAGCTACTCGTGGCGCCTATGCTGCTTCCGTTCGTTTTAGCGTTGAGCTCTGCTGAGGATGTTGACCTGACGGTCTGTGTCCCCATCGTCTCCTTAGACGTTGGTGTCTGTGATCTTGTGGTGAGCGTCCTTTTCAGTGGTCCGCGTTGCAACTGGGTGGGTCTTGATATGCTGCGGGAGTATGGGCGTAAATTCCGCTCCTATCTGTCGCCGCCGTATTGTGGATGCTCTGAACCATTGGTTTTTTTTTGGATGGTTGCTTAACTGTGGTTCTTTGTTGGGAGGCTGCTTGTACGGCTTGTTTGTGGAAGGTTGCCGCCCACTGTTTCGTGATTTAAGGTGATTCGTCCATTGTTTTGGATATCTTAAGCGTTTTTTGTTTGGGATGCGGTTGGCACTCCTTTCGTCGTGCCTGGAGGTTGTGCAAAACTGCATTTTTAGGGCCCTCTGGTTGCAGTGGAGTTGCGGGCGTTGCTGATGAGGGAAATACGTGGTACGGTGCCGCGCGATGATTTCCTGTGGCGCAGGTCGGCGAATGCTCGCTCGTCCTTGTTTTGCCACATCGGAACATGGCTAGAAACGGTGCAGGAATTCTGCTTCGTATTGGTCGGTTGTTTCATTTCAACGCAAAATGACCGGGATCGGGGAAACACGGCCAAGTGCTTTCCCTTGAGCCTTCCACGATTTGTAGACGCCATAATAGCTATGAGCGTCTATAGTGGCGCGCTCTAGGAGCGACGCACTAGTTCCATCCGAACGAGGCCATTCGGATGGAGTGGCATACGTGGTTTGTCACCAGTCACATAGCCGCGTTCTATTCGGCTTAATTGCGGCACCGAAAGGATACGATCACGTGCCGTCGGTGGAGCTTTGAGCTCAGGATTTTCTACATCAGAGTCCCCATTGTGGCTGAAGGTCTGAACGACAGATGATGTTGTTATTATAATCAATTGAGAACCACCTGTCCATAAAGGTGCAGCGCTCTCATGAATGGTCGCTGTGTCAGCTAGCGCAGACGACGAGACAGGTGCCTTGTTGACGTCATGGAAATTTTCTTTCGCAACATTAGGCGTCTCTCTGTTGAGACCAATGTGTGAATTTTAGATCGGCATTATAGCGCCCTCACACTTCCACATTAGTTCGCTGAACTCATCACTATTATGAGGCAATGGCAGCGGTGACGACTCATTATAATTAACTATAAGCGACGGATATATATCCTCACTGTACAAGTGGTGTAGATCTTGTGTCCAATTGACAGCGTGATAGCCTCAGTTGCTGTCAGCGCTGCAACAGTGACAGTAGGCGACGGCGGCATAATATTGCGATACGTACGCTATGTTTGGGTGGTGTGCGGGTGTCTTTGCAGACGACCCATCAGCTCTGCCCATTTTAGGTGGCATGAGGAGCGCCGTGGGATGACACCCTAGCTGGGGCACACACTGGTCGCTGATAGTGGTTGAGAGGACTAAAAGCGGCGCGTTAGAAGCTCGCTGTCCCTCGTTCCATCTGCTGACAATCTTACAAAATGTAAAAATCGTTCTTAAAGATGGGGGGTGTAACGGGCTAAACTTGCTCTGTGTTACAGAAACCCATTAAGTACACTTTGCGCACTTAGCGGGATCGTCAATTACTTAATGAGAAGTACTTAGACCTTTGGTGCAAAACGTAACCCACCCTTGTGTATGTGATGCACGTCGGGGTATTCACATCGAAAGGGTTGACGACTAGCCCCCATTTTCGTCATCTGTAATTGAGGTATTCAGAATAATACGCTCGCAATCTATGAGTGCATATCTATAGGTATGGCATTTATTGATTGGTCAAACGTTTAATGTTAATTCGATTGAATAAAATCCAGTCATAAAACTACTTCCTACTTAAAAAGTGCGCACATAAAGCCGGATTAACGCTTCCGTGACAACACTTATCCTAACGTACTTAGTTTGTTGAGTGAGGTCGCTTAAATGCCCACCAACTACCTCACTGCACGTGAAAGAAGACGGCAACCGCTCCCTCACAATGCTTGAAGGTGTGTACTTAAGTAGAGCGTGGCTGCTATAGAAGCGCTCGCCTACACTTGCCCTGTTTCAAATCCAGGAGCTCTGATCGAGCCCTGAATTCGGCACTTGGAGGCTTAAACGTTTGCTTAAACCGAGTCTTAAAGACCTCATAAAATGGGTTTTGAAAGTTTGAGCCCTAAGGTCTAAGATTTGGCACGTCCTGCCAAGATAAACCTACAAACTTTTCGTTCGTCTCATCGTCATTGACGCGGGGGGGGGAGGTATTCGATGACATCGTCTAAGTATCTTACCAAGTCGTCGAGCCATCTTACCAAGTAATTGCTCTCGATTAGCTCAAGCTTAAATGTTCAATCTGTAAGTATCCGGGTCGACGCGAAAGCGTCGGTCCGGCGATAGCATTTGAATGCCGCTTCAACAGCTCCAACTGTAAAGCACCATATTCTATCAATACCTCTTCGTGTTGAGGGCCTTGCTGGTGAAGCAAGCTTACATATTTTCGGGCCACGTCGAGTTAATGTTTAATGAACTCGGTGATAGACCTATGTTGCTCGGCATCTTGTAAAGTGACTAATTATTGCGCGTACGTCTGGGCCGCCTAAGGCTAAACTCATACGTTCGACCGCTCCCCATTTGAGGTCACTCAAGTGATTAAGCCTCTGACGCATTGCGTTGAAGCCTTTTTGAGGAACGTTCCTTGTTCATCCAACATGTTAGTACCTACACGGCCTTTAAACGGACCACGAAGTGCTTTTGGGTGTAACGGGGCACCTTTCGCTAGAATTGCTTCAGTACTAGCCAACTAGCACTGATAACATTAAAGATGAGGTGCCGTCGAACTCTTCACGTACACGACGTGCAGAGGAAGGCTTTAAGTAGCTAGGAAGTCTTAGCTACTAAAGATCAATACTAAGAAAGCTTAGTATAGGGCAAAGCAAAATTGTTTTTTGTATTAGTTCCTGCGTAACGATTATTTTATCCACTGAGTTTGACATATTATTATCAAACTATGAGTAGCGACTCCTTGCACACCGCTCCTGTGTGTGTCTAGCAGCAATTGGCGTGGTTAATCTAAACTGTATTTAAAGAATTGACAGAAAACTCATGTTTTGTTGTACAATATTACCGTATATGGTAATATTGAATAACAATAATTATTTATTTCTTTATTATTTTCTCATGTAGCTAAAAAACGCTTAAACTTCTCTGCACTCAATTACATGATTCGTACAAATATAGCGTGGAACGGATGAAATAGATCTGTGCGTAAATTCTGGCCCCTACAGAGGTGTCAGAAGCCTAGAATAAAATGTGCGGACAGAGGCAAAAAGAGCTCACATATTAAATGTCTTACTACTGTCAGAACATAGAAAAGCACCTATATTTTGCTTTTCATCCATTTTCTCTACACTGCGGCTGGAAATGCCATCACAAAACTACAAAAGTCGATAAAGATGTACTTGGTCAAAAAGAAAAAGATCGTAGCCAAAAAGATCGAAATGGGTAACGCTGGTAACGCCTTGTGCAACACAGCCAAAAGAAATAGTGTCCCTCCAAGACCCTATAAATCATTAAAAAAAAAACACAGCAATTAGTTTCCCACACATTTGTGTCAATCGTGGCCAAAAATGAGTACGTACCATCACAACACATACGAAAGTAACCGCAAAGGTCGAAAAATCCGTAATAGCGGCCCGACCGACCAAGACACTGTAAAAGATAAAGTCTCCGAGCCCCAATTTAATCGTTTTGTCTTCCTCTTCTTCTTCCCGTTGGCGCTCACGACGGTCTCTTCTTGCTTGCACTGAACACGGCATTGCAATCGAGCACGAACAGACAGTATACTTATGAAAAATCAATAGCCACAGACGATCTTGCGTCGTAAAGAACTTTTCCGCGACTTCAGGAGCTTTCCATAAATCGTCGGGACTAAAAGTTTCGTAAAATTGAGACAACAAACCCACTAGGGCTTCCATAGTTTCACAATCGTACGTCGAAAAGCTCGATTCGGCGACATTTCGAGGTCGACCCGAAGACATTAATGGAATCGGAGACGATTCAGTACGGTCTGTAGTTGACTCGGTTCCATCCACTGGAGCGGCAAGTGGCACTTCATTCGGCTCTGTTGGGGCACACGACGCATCGCTTTCGTTGCGTATTGACTGGGACGTTGACGGAGACGACTGATTCCCATCATTGTCATTGGTTGCTGATTCCTTGAAACGCCGCTGTTTTTGTTGCTGTTGTCGCTGCTCTTCATGTGCCACTCCATCTCGAACGTCCGCTTCGTAAAGTAAACCAGGCAATGGTGCTTGTTTTTCTTGAATCAATCCAATGAGATACTTAAGTGGCCCGCAAGGCGTCAAGACGGCACAGAGATCGTAGCATGCAAACATGACACAAAACGTAATTGTTGTCCATTCGGGCCACATGGAAAATTGCCATGCGAGAATGACACTCACGAGAACCAAGTACCCATTTTGGATAAATTTGGGCATCCCTTTTTGATAAAAAATGGCAATCACCCCAACAAGCCCAAAATTAATCATGACAAAAAGAAACGTTAGCCAATCGACCGCCAACTTTAAATGCACATTGACCACTTCATTCACGAGTTGCCCGCCCACAAAACTTAAAATGGCCGTCGACGCAAACATAATGTAGCCACTGAGGAATTTGAGGCAATTAAACTTGTACAAGAGCGCCATGCCTACTGTTAGGATGGCGATGCCGCCAATAATGACTATAGCATTAATTAACGACTCACCAATCCCAGAGCCACCGCTCGATTCCGACTCGGAGTCGCCATATACGAGGTACGTCGACATGGACGCCTCGATACTCGTACTGCGGTAATTCACGACCACGAGACTTGCGACGACCATTGTCACGCACACGGGCGACACAATAGCCCAGAAGGAATTAATACCGTGCATCAAATCATCGTAGCTCTCGCCCGGAGACGCCGCGGGTTCGTCCTCGCGCTGCTCGGTAGGTGGTATCGCTGCTACGGCAGAGTCACCATGATTGGGCGTTGTCATTGTGTCATAGTTGTGGCCAGCAAGCAGTGCTGTGTGATCCAAAGGCATTATACACTCCTTACCACGATATTCGGCCATTCAACGTCAGCAAACGCAGTCAACTTCACGGCGGCGGGCGCACAACCGATAGTGGTAGACAGTTCCGTGTAAAAAACTATGTGCACGTCTTTTTCCCCTAGCCGCAAACTCTTCTTGCAAAAAAAGCAAGCCATAAAATGGCTTTTCCACGCGAAAACAAAGATGACGCCGGAAACTGGTCTTACATAATTTCAGACAAAATCTTTTTTGGCGGCTCGAAGATGTTGGCCCGACGAATGAACGAGTTTATGATAATTCGTGCTTTCGTTTAAAAAAAATTGTGAAGTTGTGCATGACGATGCAGCTCTTGACTTTTCGATGAGTAATTTTACTTGGAGCTCGTAGTCAGGGCAGGTTAGGTACAAGTACTTTGATTTAGTAATCATACCCTGACTTCATAAACGCTTTATCAATTTTTAGAATCGCATGTGTTTTGTTCGTTAAAAACACAAATTTACGTCTGATACAATTTTAGCTTCACTTGCCAAAGGCAAATGGCTTGAAAGCTCTCTTTCTTTAAATGCTCTTGATAGCTCGTGTATTTTTGTTACATTATTTGTGTCGGGAACAAATAAATTCGAGCCCATTCTGGTCGCAACCGTGGGAACTAACACAGATATCATCTACCATCTGTAAGGATATGCAGGATGGTTTAAAATAACATAAATCTTTTTCAAAGAAATGCAAAATTTGTTTGGATAAGGGAATAAGGTAGGCTCACTTTAAGTTTGTGATTCAATCAAATTTAATTGGCTTTTCACTCGACGTTCTTAAAATTTGTGCAGTTTTCAAGATTTCGCGATCATCTTCATAAGTAGCTGTACAATGGGTGAATTCCGCCAGATGCAAGGCCACAACAGACACCTTTAAGATGTCTGTACTGAACTTTAAAATTACTGTCACAGCATAGTAGGCAAAATGCAACGTGGCTCGTGGCCGCTTAAATGTCATAAAAATAGGCAAACCATTAAATATCAATACTACACAAATGATTTTATTATCATAGCCTTCTAATACAAGTATTTTTTTAATGGAATGCTTTTCGGACAAAATGTTCCAGCGTCTTTACAGACAGCACTTCCATTTATTGTGACATTACTATTTTAGAGTGCCTGCAAAATAAGAGCGACAGATTGTATAAGTTTGGAAAATATATCATGGAAAAAAGTTGTGAGTCAACATTATCATTTAAGAGTGGAAATCACTACCACATTGACTTGGGGTACATTTACTGTATGGGTAAAATACCTTTCTATCCTATTTAAAATAGTGAACTACTAAAATCCCATTTATTATGGGTAACAAATGTGGCAGCCGCTAAATATAAATTTAACGGCCGAAATCTGTTTTAAATTAGCTAGTGTAAGGCTTTTAGATTCAAGCAATTAAATAAAGTGCTTTTCCGCTTTTGATCTTAAGGCGTCTAGTGCCTTTCTAAGGCTTGCGCATTGATCTGAGTGAGACATAAGCATTTCTAAGGCACATACTCTCGGGCACTAGTTGCCATTTCGTTCTTCGAACTCCTGAATCCCTTGAACTAGGGTTCATTATGCTTTAAGAGCTTGTACGACTCCCTAGTTGTTAAGCTCATTATTTCTATAGAACTAAGAGACTCGTTGAGTCCATAAGTCTTCCTCTGACTTAAGAAGCGAGGTAGCTCCGCTGAACCTGGTAGCACTTGTTGTCAATCTACGCCTGAGTCCTTATAAGAGCAAGTCTTCACTGAAATGGAAATGTTTCCAGAACTTTCAGAGACGCAACGCACAATTTATAAAAAGCTCTAAACTTTGTTTGGGCTTGACTATATAGAGTTCATTATGTAGAGATACTCCATGCAAGGCTTGAGGCCTTTATGCGATATGAATCCTCCCAGATCGGACAGGTCCATGATCACCTTGCGGCATCTATGCCAACTCAGTACATATCTGTACCTGATCCAGAGCCTGAGGCTCACCCTCTAGTTGTCAATGTGAAGACATTTGAGGGAAAGAGGGAGAAATCTCCCTTTTTAAATTAAGCAGATGGAGATGTCCATTGATTCCGCCTTGATCTTAACAATACGACAAAAGGTGGTTATGGCCATTTTCAAGCTCGGAGTTAGAGCCATGGACTTGGCACTCCCGTACAGCACGTCCATAAACGAAGCGTTTCCCGCATGGGGTTCGCTGAAACAGCAAAAACCCACCATGTTTGCACCGCCTGATCCGGCTTTTCACATGCGATCACGGCTCATAGCGATAAACGAACCCTAGGGGACTATGTCCAGGATCTGAGAACTTTCATTGCGTATGTGCATCAAGACCCGGCGCAAGAAGCAATTGTTGAAACAGTCTTTACGGATGATCTCAATGAGGGCGTTGCCCGGACGGAATTATTCCAATCCTATCCTGTTTCTTTCAAAGAGGCAGTCGCCATAGCGCTACGCGCTGACTTCAACTTTAAGTCTGCTGGTGTTAGCACGCCTGTTTACCGTACAAGCTCTTCGAGCACATTAGTACGGTCTAATAACCCGAAGCCCATGAATCTAAGCCCCGTTGACGAAGGAGAAACTGTACTTTATGCTGAAACACAGCATAAGGACAACCCCAGATGTTATGTGCGGAAGCACGATACATTTACGTCCGGCCTGTCTCCTACGCATACGCGTAAAGCTCGAAAGAGCACCAAGTCCAACCTATACTAGAAATCTGGTACGGTGCGGGACAATGTCGATATCCAGCAGGTGTGAGGCGCCCTACAAAAGGGACTAGGCTTTGTTGAACCTCTAGGAGGTGTGAGTAAGCAGGCCTATCCCCAATTAGCTCGGTCCGTAATGGCACGGGGCGTGAGTACATGCCTGGCTTTTAAGTCGCTCAAGCGACTCTGAAGGGCTTTGATAAGACATGGTCGATTTTAATTAATTCAGGACCGTCATGCAATTATGCTCGACGTCTTTTCCTTGAGAGAAATAAAAAATACGTTCAGGCGATCAAAGTGATAAAATCACTGTTCGCTTAGCGACTGGGACTAGTGTCCCTCTTCCTAAAGTTCCGTTGAGCTTAGGTATGAAATTTTTTGGACTATGACAGTTTGAAACGCTGTCTCGTCCTTGATTTGGATTCGCGATATGATCTCATCCTTGGTATTGCCTGGCTAGAACACGATGAGCCATGGATTGATTGGAGGTCTAAGACCTTAGGCGCCACACGCAATGTTCCTAGCAAAGTTTTGGAGAGTCACGAACCCACCTTTGCTAGGCAACAAAAGCGCTATTGGCGCGAATCACTGACTGAATCTGTCAGTGTGTTAGACATTGGAATGTCTGAGTCAATAAGCTCCAATGGTATAAACATTAATTCTAAGCCCGACTCAGGAAAAGGGGGTTGAATGGCACGTACCCAGTCGAGTGATACTCGTTGTAATAACGATTCACTGAATGCTGAAAGCATTGTGGCCTAAGGCCGAGTTATCAAGGGTATAATATCCCTGAGATACGTGGAGTGGCACGTCTAATTCCACCGAGTATTGTAGGCCGAGGTGGCATCATACTGAATGTCAGTAGTGACCCTATTGGCGGCTCACCAGGGCATCCCGCTTCATTGAAAAGCGCGGCCTTAAAGCAGATTCTGCAAAGGTGAAAGCCATGGTCGATTGACTGATTCTTCAAAACCAAAAGGACCTACGTAAGTGGCTAGGCCTGGTCAATTACTTGCACAATTACAGCGGAAACTACGCTGATCTGGTCCGGCCATTATCCATCCTTATGAATAAGGATACCGATTAGTGCTGGACATCATCGAAAATGATGCCTTTGAAGCAGTGAAGGACAGACTGATTCGTGTTCCAATTTTGGAATTTCCGTGTCGTTTGTCACGCATCTGACTTTGCCATGGACAGTGCTCCATTAAAAATGATGTCGATGGACGGAAACGCGTAATTGCGTTGGAATCTATACAGCTTAAGCTGCAGAACAGAACTATCGTATTCGTGACGAAGATTTAGTTGCCAGGAAGTATGCTCTTGTCAAATTCAGAGTACATCTGTTTGGCTGTAAGTCTTTTGTGGTCTATACAGATCCTGTGTCTTTACGAACAACGATTCAGTTGCCTTATCTCTCACAAAGAATGGCGAGAAGGCTTTCTTTCTTTGCCGGATACAGCTTTCAAGTATTTATAACCCGGGAAAGCAAAATCCTTCGGCTAATGCGATATACCGCCGTCCTGGCTATGAGCTTGCTCATGAGACGACTGTGACGTCACCGATCACTGATTAAATTCGCTTGGCAAATGCCAAGAATGACCAGTGCGTGGCTTTGCTTTGTGCTCTTGCTAGCAAAGAGCTCTAAAATTCGGACACTAAATTGTTGGCTCGTTTACGGGCAACCTTACATCGCTATTCCACCGATAAGGGCTTCTGTTCTTTTCGACTGAAGCCGCGGACTTTCCACGCATCGTCGTTCTTCACGATTAGGAGATGGAGTATAGAATTATCTATGAGGCACATGATACTGTTTCCAGTGGTCCGTGGTCATCTCGGCCGAGAAAAGACTTACGGATCTGAGAGCCAGAGTATTTGGTGACCCAAACTCTAAAAATGGGTCTGCAACTATGTTTGCACATACGAAACTTGTCAACGGGCTAAACTCTTGCCACACGCGACGGCACCGTTCGCCAATTACTCGTATCGACGAAGTGTTGGCAGTCCATTAACATGGGTTTTGTGTTTTTCCTTACGAAATATTCGGCAGGTAACATGGGCATCGTGGTCTTTGGTGACCGTTTGAGCAAAATGGCTCATTTAGCGGCTGTGCCCGATACCCTTGATGGTGAAGGTATAGTAAAGCTGTTCAGTGATCGCGTGTTTCGACAACACGGTTTGCCTGTGGCAATTGTCTCGGACGGAGACCTCCGTTTCACGAAAAAAATATTGATAATCGATTATCCGGGTGCTTCGCATCAGATCAAACATGTCCAAAGCGGACCGTCCGCAGACCGCTGCTCATACTGAACGTGTTAATCGCGTCATTGAAGATGTTCTGCGCATGTGACACCAAAGCGCTGGAGCATAATGCTCCCGGCTGTTGAGTTTGCGTTATAAACGCTGTGCATGCCTCTCCGGGTTATATTCACGCGTTAATGGGACACGTGGCGTGAATGGCCTCACACACCCAAGCGTTCCAATCACGCTACCACTACGTAATTTAAGGCTTGGTGGAGGAAGAATACCCGATCGGCTTGCTGATATCAGCCTTTTGACGGTTACGAAACAGGTCAACGAGCTTCTCGCAACAAGATTCAATGACTTAAGACATGTGCGAGATACAATAGCTGATATCAAAGACAAATAAAAGAACAAGCGGATGCTAAAGGCAGTAGCTGTATTAATTCTTAGAAGGTCGGTTGACCAAGTATTACTTAATGAAAAAAATCTAAGTATCCGCGCTAATTTAAGACCAAATTGCGTCCGCGCTTTATCGGGCCATTTACGATCGTAGCCAAAGAGGACTTAGCTTACACGCCTAACCTCCCACGCAAGCTGTGTACACACCCAGTGTTTACGTTGGCCTACTTGAGCCCTATAGGGAACCCTCCCATGTGAGTTGCTGCATCTTTATCAGGAGGTCTAGTTAGCCCTCTAAACAAAGCCGAAAACGCTCCAACGTCAACTGACGATCTTGAATTGCACTAAATATACGCTCCATTGAAGCAAGATTCTCACGAAGAAGTTGCAACTCGTGCCTAAACGCCAAAACAGATGCCGCCGATATTCCGACCTTGCTCGACGAGCAGAAAACATTATGTTCCACGTTGTGTAACTTCTGAATCGACGTCGTTGTAACGGTTAATACCAGTATCTAATAAAGTGGCTTGGGTACCACCCGTCGGAAAACCCGTGGGAGTATGAGATTCTTCTTCGGCAAGATTGCCCGTACGCCGTTGACGTTTTTGAGCCCCACGCTCAGGGGAAACTTGCGTCGAGCGACGCTTCCCATAAATAGAGTTAGGAAGAGATGAATTATCAGCCTCAAAGCGGCTGAGATCCACGGTTGCGTGAGCAACCGAAGCATGAGAGTTTTGGATGGATGTTGCGGTCGATACGCCGAGCTTAATTGACCTTTGGTAACTTCTCAATGTCAAAGCTGAGTTTTCGCTTTAAATGAATGTCAGCCACATCTGCAGAGTATGTAAAAGACCAAAAATTCGAAAGGAGACGGCCCGGTGGGCCTATCTACATACGATTCTTCGTTTTCGGTTTTCAGCTCGTTTACATGCAAAACGATTGAAATCTCCCTCATTGAGGATACAGAGGCACCACGAGCTTGACTTCGCAGACGCGCTAAACACTAACGAGGCGACATAATCACGGGGTAAGATCTCGCTTATTTCGAGCAGCGTGCTCGGCGAGCTCCTTCGACGTAGTCGTCTTGGGTTCAACAGCCCAGATATGCAGCTTACGACCAGCAACCTCTTGGACGCTCTCTTCCGCACTAAGTGTGAATTTAGATTAACTATGGGCTTTTTCCTTTGCGAGGGCCACAGTACGGCGATGAAGTAGCTTCTCCCTGAGGATGGCCTGCTCTTGCTCTACATCGAGCGGGTTCGTTGTAATATTGGCCTCCAGGCCCGGTGTTCCACGTATTGCGGTTTAAGTATCCGCTACACCACGTTCTGGGAACAGATTGGGATTCTTACGAGACTCGTCTTCACAATGGTGCGTACTTGTGTTGGTTTCCTTACCCTCCTCTTCAGACGAAAGTTTAGTCTCGAAAGGCACCAACCCTTCGTTATTCAGAAAGGCGGAAACGGTCGGTGACTCTGGCTTCGGTGTCATAAGACGAGAGGACGAAAACACAACTGCAAGTTTAGCTGTTCAGTAACCTCAAAAAGGAAATGCGTGAGAAAGTCGACACTCTGTGTCAACAGTCTGAGGGGGGGTTATGGGGTACACTTCGGTTAGTAAATCGCTAGTGTAGTACATTTCACATTAAAAGTCGATTACCCTATTTTCTTTTTAAAATAGGCATTATGAAATTAAAAACATTTATAATAGGTAATTGGAGTGGTTGCCACCAGATTTCTATCTGTGGCCTAAGAGTATTTTATATCAGTTCGAGTAAGGTTTATAATTTTAAGTTGTTGCTGCTGCAACGTAGCGAGGTCACGCTAATGGCTTTTGAAAGAGCAGTAGCACCAGAGCCACCAAAACCTTAAACGGAAAATACCGACCAATCACGAGGGCATTCACGCAAGCCTCAGGAAGGTACTAGCCACTCGAATATCAAAAGGGAACCCTAGATTGATTTTAAAGGCTTTGCAGTTCAAAATTGTAGAATTGAATGATTAAAAGAAAGCCGTATTTTGGTCAACTACTGCCACCATTGGGTAATAACCACTTGATTCACTACTTGATTGGCTTATATGTTAGGATCATCCAGGCCTTCAAGTAGAGTCAGTCTTGCAGCTACGCCTACTTCAAATCCTACTTCCGTCGCCTACTTCTGTTTAAATTCTGCAAGCAGCTCGCCCAGCTCACCGGACTTGTTCATATCCGTGATGATGTCGCAGCCGCCAACAAATTCGCCGTTCACATACAGTTGCGGGATCGTCGGCCATTGCCTGTAATTAATAGCAATATCAATTAATCGTTTTTATTTCTCTCCTTGAAAATTAAATCACGTACGAAAATTTCTTAACACCTTCCCGAATTTCCGGGTGGTCGAGCACATTGACGCTGTCAAAGCTCACGCCTTGAGAGTGCAGAATACGCACCACCTGCATACTAAAGCCACACTGCGGAGCTGATGGCGTACCTTTCATATAAACCATTACAGGGTACTTTTTGACGTGACTTTCAATCATCTTTTGGATCTCGTTCGGCTCGGAAGACTTGGCAGCGTGAAACTGTGGCTGGAAATCCGAATGCGAGTCTTTGTCGCCCTCAGCCGAAAACATTCGCAATTGTTGCATCTGCACTACAGCCATAGGCACAGCAATTTGCTGTACTGCCAATCCCGTGCGTTTACTACTCCGCAAAGCCGCTCGCGCCGAGCGATGAACGATCGTGGTTATCATTTTGCTCAAAATGAAAAATGAGCAAGCACAAACGAGGCGTACGATTGGACAAAAATACTAATCGACGGCACCATCACTCTACCAAAAAACCGTCGAGTTTAAGCCAATCGACAGAATGGAGACAAACCCGCGGAGCGCCAGTCTGGCGGCGAAGCAGGCTGCGGCATCAGCGGCTGCACGTTTTGCCGGCTACGCGACGTTTTATGCGTCGAATACGTCCTCGCTACATCCGAATTCAAACTCTACAACAGTGAATTCGTCCGTGGGTATGCCGCCACCGCGCGCTGCCATGTATAGTGGTCCTCGTGGCCCCCCGCCGCCTCGCCTTCCGCCTTTAACCCATGGATTTGCCCGTCCACCGCCTATACCACCGCAATTTGCATTAAATGCCCGAGGACCACCACACATGCGCCCACCGCCTCGTCCAGCGACGTCCCAGTGGCAATGGAGTACCGGCAAGAGTGTCCAAGCGCCTGCTTCCGTCACTGCCGTGGGTTCAGCGCCACCTATTAAGTTTAATATTCACCCATTAGGCCGTGGAATGCTCCCTCGAAGCTTGAATCCACCTTCTGGACCGTTTGCAGTGTCTACGCCTGCAGCATCTACTCCCGCACCCGCTTCTATTGGAAGCAATGCCAAGTGGCCAGACTCACTTCACGATTACGTGAAGCGAGCGTTTGCACGTTGCAAAGGAGCTGCAGACCAGAAAATTACGCAAAATTCGTTAAAAGAATTGATTACCAATGCCATTATGACAAGTAGTTTATGGACAACCAATTGGACGGCCAAGCCGTTGCCAGTGCTTGTAGGAGACTTACCAGCTGCAGGTTTGCCAACTCAGCTAAACGGACAGCATTTGGAAGGAACGGCTCTTGCAACAACGTTATTGCGCCCGAAAAAGAAAGCAAAAAAGCGTCCGTGTAACAATAGTGAGTCGGGCTTGGTCGATCTTGAGCGAAAGCATCAAAGGAGACAGCGATTTCAAGTCTCTTTGCAAGAATTACATAGTTTCGTGACGCCAGAAGTCGATCCAAAGTCTTTACAGGTCCTTACGCTCGACGGCGACTTGGATTTGGCGGCCATGGTGATTAAAGGTACTAGTCAGACCGTGGAGAAAGAATACTTGCGATTAACGTCGCCCCCGCATCCTTCGACCGTGCGACCTGAATCAGTGCTGCATCAAGCGCTGGCGCTTGTCCAGTCAAAGTGGAAATCGGGGGACCACGATTATGTCTATGCGTGTAGCCAGCTCAAGTCGATTCGTCAGGATTGTACGGTCCAGCATATCCAGAACGACTTTACCGTGCTCGTGTACGAAAGTCACGCTCGCATTGCGCTCGAATCGGGCGATATTAATGAATTTAATCAATGCCAGACGCAACTTCATGAATTGTACGAGAAACTCGATCGAGGCGACGTGATTGAGTTCCTTGCGTACCGAATCTTGTACTGTGTGTACGTGTCGCTCCAAGCGAAGAAGAATGACTCGAATAGCGGTCAATTGGGCATGTACAATGTCCTTGCGATGGTGACTCCTACGAGACGTGTCGATCCCGTGATTGTTCACGCGCTCGGGGTGCGCCACGCGGTCGCTATGAATGATTATCATGGTTTTTTTCAACTCTATGTAGATGCTCCTAATATGGCAGGTTATTTAATGGACGTGATGGTGTCGACAATTCGTCTCAATGCGCTTCGAGCGATGTGCAAAGCGTACGTTTTCAAAGTAGTCGTCGTCGGTGGAGTGACACTAACGGGACTTGCTTTATGTTCATAGGTATCGTCCAAGTCTTCCAGTGCAGTTTATTCGGAGAGAATTGAAACTCGAAGGCAAGACAGGAAATGCATTTCTACGTCAATCGGGTCTAGTATTTGTTAAAGGCGACACGACTCGGGTGGATACGAAAGCTTCGAACGTTGTACGGGTGCTAAGCAATGCGTCGTCGCTAATATAAGAACGAGGCTACATTCTCATGAAGAGTTCAAGAAAGAGAGCTGGTTAATGCCAAAAGCAATGTGAAAAGCAAAGTAGTGGGGCTTTCGAGACATTGGTGAGGTGAGGTATTCGTAGCTGCAATGTTTTGTGATCATGTCTGCTGTTTCTTCACCCTTTTTGCCATTGCTCTTCGCCAAGTATGAAAACGTATTGCGTCAAGTCGCTATTTAACGAGGCGATGAAGACTCTGTACAAGGCAATGAAAGGAAGAGAAGGACAGAGAAAGACGCGATAATGGTTCCAACTTGGTTGATAGCGAAGAAGAAGGGTTTCTATTTCTTGTCATGCTTGCATATTCTCACTGTTTTCGCCTTGCTCCGCTTCGTCCAGCCTCGACTCGTACGATGCTATTCAATGTAAACAAACAAGTAAAGAGCTTTCATGGTGCTCGTGTTGATTCTCTAGAACGCTTCGTCTTGTCGTCTAGAGCTTGCGCTTTTGTTCTAATCATTCATCTTCGTGCTTACTGCCATCGCGTCCTAATTGAATCATTGCCGCATCAGCAATTGCAAGTGCTGCCATCGACTCGACGAGAGGCACGACTCGCGGGAGCACACATGGATCGTGACGGCCCTTGGCTTCCAGGACCGTGTCCTGGCCATTGTACCCCACAGTCGACTGGGCTCGGCCAATAGTCGACACGGGCTTAATTGCAACTCGAAAGTAAATGTCAGCGCCACTTGTAATTCCTCCCAGCACGCCTCCAGCATCGTTCTTGGTGACCCCAAGCTTTTCAGGCTGCTTTCCATCCGAGCCAGCACAGAACGGATCGTTATGCTCCGACCCGCGCTTGCTCGTACCTGCAAAGCCCGAGCCAATCTCAAAGCCCTTGGTTGCTGGAATCGACATCATGGCATGCGCTAGCACAGCTTGCATTTTGTCAAAACACGGCTCGCCAAGTCCTACAGGAGCGTTGCGAATCACACACGTGACGACGCCACCTGTCGAGTCATTGTTTGCTTTGACCGCACGTACGACTGTGGACATGGCGCATGCTGACGGTGGATGGGGACATCGTACTGGAATGAGATCATCTGTAAGCCACGCATTTAGATTTGCGGGCACTGGCACTATGGTTCCATAGCGATTGTAAACCACCTCGGCCGTATCAATATACGCTGGTGTCTTGACGTCCTCTGATGTCTTTACAAATTCATCATCATACACCTTATCAAGGTCCGACTGCTTCATACTATCGTCTACTTTCCTCCACTTGGTAGGGTCGCGTAGAATTCGAATCGAGCCCATTGTATCGACCTCGTCACGAGTGTAAATGGCTTTCTTTGGATCGTTTAAGAGTTCGCGGGGCATTTCAACCGTCCCGATGGAACTTACCCAGCATACAATAGTCGTGCCGTATTTCTCTTTAAGCCACTTTTCGGCAACCGCGCCAGACGCAACACGACCAATGGTTTCGCGCGCGCTGGCACGGCCACCCCCACTACTGGCGCGGGTGCCGTATTTCATCTGATACGTGTAGTCCGCATGGCCTGGGCGAGGCACGTTATCCATTTCTTTATAATCCGTTGGACGCACATTTTCGTTTGGTACAAAGAGCGCAAGCGGCGTGCCAAGCGTGTATCCCTTCTCCGTGCCACTAAGGATCGACACGAGGTCTTTTTCATCACGGGGAGTCGTGAGTTTGCTTTGCCCCGGTCGACGACGCGTGAGCTGCGGTTGAATATCGGCTTCGGTTAGAGCTAAGGACGGAGGTACTCCATCAACGATGCAGCCTACACCCTTGCAGTGAGATTCCCCGAAGGTCGTCACTCGGAAAAAGCGGCCAAAGGTACTCATGGTGTGTGTGTGTCGTTACCGTTTGCAACAATTATTGTATTAATCATAAGCAAACGCATAAATTTATGTAATTGTTATATTTGTATCACAGACAATAAGCTCGCGTGGCCCAATGGATACGGCGCTGCCCTCCTAAGGCAGAGATTGCGGGTTCAAGTCCCGCCGTGAGTAACGTTTTGGTTGACAATAATTTATTGGCAACAAGAACGTTTCTTTCGTTTTTACATTTCATACCAAATTTTAAATTCCAATTTAAAAAAAATGGCCAATGCGATGCTGTCTATTAAGGCTACACATCTAATTGTTCGTTAAAATTGCAGTATCTTCATTGCGCCGCTTCATGACAGCACTTGCAAGCTCCTTCAGCGTCGTGACCGTGCTTTCCCAGCTGATACAAGCATCCGTGATGCTCTGCCCATACACAAGCTTTGACGGATCGTCGCCGAGCGATTGGTTCCCCTCTACAAGATTCGACTCAATCATCACCCCCAATACATTCTTATTGCCTTCAGCAACAATGCCAGCCAAATAATCCACAACTTTAGGCTGATTCGTATGCAACTTACGTGAATTGCCATGCGAGCAATCAACCATAATCTTGCAAGGCTGTGCCACTTTCTGTAGCATACCAGCAGCTTCGTCAATGAACTTCTGTTCATAATTAGGTCCATCTGAACCTCCTCGCAATATCACGTGGCAATTCTTGTTGCCTTTTGTGCGTACAATTGATGCGAGACCGTGTTCATTCAGACCTAAGAAATTGTGGGGCTGTGATGACGCTACGACGGCATCGATAGCCACTTTTGTATTGCCACCCGTGCCATTTTTAAAGCCCACAGGCATCGAGAGTCCACTAGTTAATTCACGGTGTAGTTGCGACTCTGTCGTTCGTGCTCCAATAGCTCCCCACGAAATAAGGTCCGACGTGAATTGAGGAGAAATCGTGTCAAGAAACTCCAAACCCACGGGTAGACCCATGGAATTGATATCCAATAGGAGTTTCCGAGCCACACGGATGCCTTTATTAATGTTAAAAGACTGGTCCAGATCCGGATCGTTAATCAAACCTTTCCAGCCCACGGTCGTGCGTGGTTTCTCAAAGTACGTGCGCATAATTACCAACAATTCACCCTTTAAGTCGCTAGCGAGAGATTTTAAACGCTTGGCGTACTCCAAAGCAGCATCCACATCGTGAATTGAACAAGGTCCGACAATCACAACGAGGCGGTCGTCGTGGCCGTGGAGAATGCGGGTTACGTTTTCACGCGTAGCATCGACGAGCTCATGTACTTCAGAAGTTACAGGAAGCTCTTCTAAGATGCACGCGGGTGGCACGAGAGGCGTAATGGCAACGACGTTGCGGTCTTGAAGCCGCTGCCGCTTGATTAGACGCTCGTTCTGCATTGTTGGCTTGAAAGTTACGACTTGGTGAATTGATGAGCCAGGAAAATAGTGTACACACACACACCCATGACTGGCTGTGGGATCTACATAATGGAAATAAAAATGCACTTTCTCAGACGCTTTATTGAGCGAGTTAAAATAACACCGAACGAGTTACATTCTATTTATTAAGTTAAAAATGTCGAGATATTAAATAAAAGAACACAACAAAAAAAATCAAGAAATAAACGACTCATGTGAGACCTTTGTAGTGCTTCTTACAAAGGATAGCTGATTGCATGTGTAAGTTTTCTAAAGACTAATATACTTTCCAATTTACTTCCTGACTACAAGTTGTCTCCTCTGATATAATTCTGTGTCCGTTGCAAACCGATTACAATCAAACGTCATCATGAAGTTTAAGCGAACACAAAATATCCAACATCAACCCTCCTCCTCGACTAGAAGTCTCCAACGTTTGTCTTTGCCACGAGAAATTGGAACTTGTTGGTCGAAAATGCCTTAGTTAGAAAATCGGCGAGCTGTGACTTGGGTTCAATATACTCCAGCTGAATGACCTTGGCGTTGACTTGGTCGCGAACAAAGTGATAGCGAATATCAATATGTTTCGCTCGACTTTGATAGCCTTCGTTTTTCGCAATAGCAATCGCACTCTGGTTGTCTTGATACACAACCCTGGAGCATCAATCAATAAATTCTTTGACCACAAAATTTCTTGAATGCACAACGAAAGAGCCACATATTCAGCTTCAGCAGTACTTAGTGATACGCTCTTCTGAAGCTTCGACCTGAATATGACTGGAGAGTCATTGACCATCACCATGACTCCAGATGTCGGACGTCGACTATCTTTGTCACTTCCCCTATCTACATCACTAAATGCACTCAGCTTCAGGTCACCAGGCTTGCTTCGATAACAAATTCCGTTTGTTGCATTCGACTTTAGGTAGCGTAGCACACGAATGGCTGCATTTCAGTGTTCTTCACTCGGCTTTTTTCAAATGTCGACTCAGTCGACCTACTGCAAATGCAATATCAGGTCTTGTACCTGTTGCCACATATAGGAGTGATCCTGCCACGGTCGATTCTCCATTTTTAAGCCCTTTTTTTCGCACTTGAACATGACTTGACCTTCCACACTTGGGCTGTAAACAACTTTCGCCCCGACTTGATTGAACTTTACGACCATTCTGCCAATGCACGCATTTTGGCTGATCTTGAACTTCCTTGTATGCTGTGCATATTCCACCTCAATGCCGAGAATAAATCTGACATTGCCTAGCGTCTTTAACTTGAGATGACTTGCAAGGTGTAATGGGCCGCCCCGTTACATAAGTAGTTTCGATTAAGTTTACATGTTACTTGAGTAGGGGTGCTACCTTCGCTACCTTCGAAAGTAGCACGTCGTATTTTAGCGGGTTTAATGGGCTCAGCCCCATTATTAGCCAGTAAGGTACAGGCACGTAGATTGAGTGGTTCCCGTGAGTCCAAGGGACTTAGGATGATTAAAAGACAGAATATAAAACAGAGTTAAAAATACTAAACACCTAAGACTTGGGCTTTGAGGCTTCCTCAAAGCGTTAGAAATAGTGTAAGCTAAGTACGGGTTGTTCTAGCCCCGTTACACAAGGTCATCTGCAACTTTGTCAATTCTATGAGCTACCAATAAGCATTTCATCGACATACAGCGTCAAGTAAATCCACAAAAGGATTCCATCGTGACGGACAAAGACGCACGGGTCCGAAACACATGGCACAAAACCCATGTTGCAAAACACCTTCGAAATTGTCTTGAACCACTTAAGCTTACGGTTTTCGATCTCCTGTGTCGACAAACAGTCATACCTCTCCAAAAGATTGGTCAAACAAAAAAAAATAATATCATGAGAAAAGCTCTGCGAGCATTTGGGTCAATTTGACAGCTTCAAGTTCACACCTTGTTTGCGTGCGACGGATTTGCAACGGTGTCCGGATTGCATTCACTCTAAGGCTTGATACATAATAGGCTTTTATGTATTCACAAGGGTTCTTAGCATTCAGCGACGCGCGGAGTGCCTGCCAATCGAGGGTCTTTCAAATAAAGAAGTGCTCCCTCGCGCAATTTGTACTGCTGCTAGACGTATGTCGCAGCAGCCTGTTTTTATTCATACAAACTTCTGTTAAGCTTTAAAACTTGACTTGGGTCCATGTCGACACCTTAGGCGTAGAAATGTATACATCTTCGTTCAAAAACGCCATTTACGGACGCAGTATCAACATCATACTGGTGAAGTGTCATTTCATGATGACAATACACAGCCAGGAAGACGCGAATAGAATTCATGTTCGCAACCGGCGAATATGTTTCGGGGTAGTCAACTCCATAGATTTGACAATAACCCAACGCCACAAGTCGAGCTTTATACTGCTCAATATCACCATACTCGTTTCTCTTAATTGCAAAAAACCACTTGGTTCCAATCACCTTTTCATTTGGAGAATTCTTCACTGCAGTCCATGCCTTTTTGTTATTCAGTGCCTTTAGTTCGACCTTGATCGCATCGCTCCACATTTTGAATTGAGAAGACGCCATTGCACCTTGGTATGTAGATGGAGTTTCGAGTGCTGCATTTGCTTGCTCATACTCATTTCGATATCTTTTTGAGGCCCGAGCCTATGGCTCCTCACTGCGCGATGTACCATATATAGTTGACGTCTTGACTGGATCCAAAGCTTGATCTTCGTAGTTCGATGATAATAACGCGAGCGGGGCATTTTGACCACCAAATTGAGATGATTGCACCATAGAGAAATCAGTGTGATAATCCAAGTCCCACCTGGGCACAATGTCTCGAGTCGTATCCACATCCAAATCAGTTGGCTTCATGTAAACATTATCGATATCGAAAGCAGGATCAGACACATGCTCAAAATCCTGGCGTGATGTTATAGACTCAAATTCACTTTAGGGTGAAATGACTTGATCATTGCCAGTCTTTTCCACAACCATCAGCTCTACGTTACGTTGAGTAGTAATAATTGGTAATTGAATAACATCTGCATCGTCATTATTGTCATGATCCACACGTGTTGTAACCTGTATAAATCCAATCACTTGCACATACTTGGACCTTGGCAACTCCTGTAAAGTCACTGATTGCGTGATCTCCAGTCGATCAGACTCGAAATATCAGACACGATACCCCTTCATGTCATGTGAGTAACCCAAAAAATGCACGAAAAGCCTTCTTGTCTAGCTTAAGACGTGTTGATTTTGCAATGTGTGCGTAACCTTTTGCACCAAACACTCTCATGTGCGACAGAGCTGGCTTGGTTCCAAAACACACTTCAAATGGGGTCTTGGTTGGGTGAGAGGCGCACGTAACTCGATTAGTCACGCATACTGCAGTATTCATCGCTTCAGCCCACCATTTCTTTTCCACTTGCATGTAATTTCACATCGATCTTGCTCGTTCTGTCAGTGTTCGATTTAGTCTTTCAGCCATTCCATTTTGCTGTGGCGAATACGGTACTGAAGCTTGGTGCAATATTCCAGCCTTTCGACATACTTCTTCGAATCACTTCTTAATGCACTCGCCACCATTTTCAGTGCGAATACGCTTGATCTTGGTACATAACTGGTTTCCCATCATCAACATGTACTCGATGAACTTATCCACCACATTTGACTTGTCTGCAATTTAGTATGCGACCACATAGTGTGAATAATCATCCAAAAATGTCATCACGAATCTTGTTGCTCCTGGCGACTTGGTGTCCATTGGTCCCATCACGTCGCTGTGAATAACTTGGAGCAGTGAAGTAGTCTTAGCTTCACCGTACTTAGACTTCGGAAACGGCTTAACTGACGACTTGCCTGTCACACACCCTTCGCATATTTCGTCTTGATCATCATCAACGTTAGGCGAATCTTGCATCTTAAATCCTCCACCACACTTGGGGAGGTTTTTGAGTGCCTTAAATTGCAAGTGTCCTAGTCTTGCGTGTCATACACTTGAGCTCATAAGCTTGGTTCCATTGCCAACCTCTTCACTCGCATTTTCAGATTCCAATGTATCACACTCCAACACAAACAATTTAGCCTTTTAGGTCACTTGAGTCACCACTTCTTGACCATTCCTGATTTCACACATTTTGAGCTGAAAAATGACATGTATCCCTATTGCAGACAATGCAGAAGCTGATAGGAGACGACGATCCAGCTCTGGAACGTACATCACGTCTTTAATACGTATCGGCTTCTTGTTCTTCAACATGATATGAATTCTTCCAACTCCAGCAGCCAGAACTGTTTCTCCTCGCAATCAAAATTCCAACAGACCTGTTAAGCGAACTGATTTCCACAAACTTATCTTGCTATGGGCACATCTGACTACTCGCACCACTGTCGAGTAGACGACCTTCAACATTCGTCTAAGTGCCTCAAGCTCGAGAATTCAACGCTCAATACATGTATTGTGAGAGCTTGGTATACCATTCTGTCGAAAGACGGGTTCATTGATAATTATGCTTGTGCAAGGAGCTGGATAGCCGCGGTCACTAAGTAGTTTTTTCGGTTTCTCGGAACCAGCAATTACACTATGGCTAATTTTTATGCCGATCCTGCTCAAATAGTGCAATTCGCAACGAACCTTAAGTGGATCTATTGCTTCACCAATGACTCACTTTCGCTTTACAAAGTTGATTACTTGCTTTTATGAAGATATAGCACTTTAAATTTAAGTGCCCGAAGTTCTTCTGCCACCAGTCTTTGTGCTGCCTGTACACATCATCGATGAAGGAACTTCCTCATGGGTCGGAGCTAAGTAACAATAAACAGATTAAAAGACGCTAGGGCATTTCAAACAAAAAGTATTTGCTGACCGCAGTCAAGTGAAATGCCTTCGAGTCCGTCAGAGCGTGATAGCGCTTTGCCGCGTCATTCCCAGCAGACCGCCATGACGAATTTGGGATTAATGCGGTGTTCTTGAGGCAGAGTCGACCGATGCAGCCGGCCTTTTTAACTTTCTATCACTGGATAATGTAGCGGCAAATCCCTTCTGGTTTACTCTTGTCGCCAGTTGTACGTGCTCAAATATCCGCACTATTTCACTGCAAAAGCATTCATGCATTGTGCCAGAACTTTCTGCGCAAGTCGTCACCATCGACATTATAAAAAGTGACTTCTGCACCCTAGATTACCAATTCGTTCTGTGATTGAGTCACATAAGAATATTTCTGTTAAAACAATTAACGGTAGGATAAAGTTAACGGTAGGATAAAGTTAAACTCAAAATATAACTTACTTTCCGGTTTGCAATCTCGACCGTAAGCCCATCTTCAAGCTCATAGCGTAACGTACTTCAACAGGTTATGAGCCCAAGCAACGACTCCGGCTTCAAGATTGAGCCTTTTGACGGCTCAAACTACATGCTATGGAGCTACAAGATGAAGATGTACATCATGTCCAAAGGGTTGTGGGGAGCTGTCTCCGGTGTAGACGCTCCGAGTGCTGTAAAGGAGCAGCAAGCGCACGCCGCGATCGCGCTGAATTTGAGTGACGCGCAATTGATGCACATTATCGACGCGACGACGGCGAGAGAGGCGTGGGGAAGGCTGGCGAAGTTTCATCGCACACAAGACATGGCGAATCGACTTTGGCTTAAGGAGAAGTTTGC
>NC_090620.1:2796209-2824053 GCF_004359215.1 Bremia lactucae
GCAAAGGATCACAAGGCATATCGACTACTTAACGCGGGTGATGGCTCGATCATAATTTCAAGAAGCGTGACATTTGCTGAACATCCCATTTCGAAGGGAATGAAAATGGAAGACGATCGAATTATCGACATCATTGATGATGATGAAAATTTGGAGACGTCGACACTTTACGACAATGGTGTGGAGGTTCCAGCAAATGATGAAAGGCTTCGGACTCCGCCACTTCGAGCTTGCCGTGATCCGATTCGTGGTAGTCAAAACGAGTCCAGTGTTCAAGGTCAGGTTCCCACTCGAGCATCAAGCACGCCCGGAAGAGACGGCGAAGAAGAGTGGATGATGCGACCAATTCGAAAGAAACGCGGTGTGGTGCGCTATGAACAAGAGTTTCCAAACTTACGCCGCGGTCACTTTAACTTGGACGATTTTGAAGGAGAAGACTCGTTTTATTGCTTTGTTGCAGATTGTGATGGAGAACAAGCTTCAAGCTACGAAGAAGTATTGAAGAGTACGAACAAGAAGCAATGGCTGGAAGCAATGAAGAGTGAGATGCAGTCACTCAATGAACACAGCACATGGGTGTTAGTGGACATGCCACCGAACAAGAAGGCTGTTGGCTGCAAGTGGGTATTTCGGATCAAGCGCGATCCAAGTGGAAATATTGTCAAGTTTAAGGCACGATTGGTTGCAAAAGGATTTACGCAGCGGCCTGGGATCGACTTCGTCGAGACTTTTGCACCAGTGGCTCGGAAAGAGTCAATCAATACGGTGTTGGCAATTGCAGCTGCTGAAGACTTGGAGGCAGAAAATGTTGACGTTGATACCGCATTCTTGTATGGAGAAGTTGATGAGGAGATCTACATGGACCAACCCGACGGTTTTGAAGATCAACAAAATCCGATGAAGAAGTGTTTGCTGCAGAAAGCGCTGTATGGAACCAAGCAAGCGGCGCGGCAGTGGAACAGCAAACTGAATCAGCATTTGGAGAACCAAGGATTCAAAAGCACTTCAGCAGATCCGTGTGTGTTTATTCGAGTGTCAAGCGGCGAATACAGCATCATTGTAATCTACGTGGACGATCTAATGCTGTTCGGCAAGACTAAGGAGCACATTGCGGACATTAAGAGTGCGCTTAAGCAAGAGTTCAGCATCAAAGAGCTTGGAGATCTCAGGTACTGCTTAGGAATCGAGATTCACCGCAAGCGCGATGATTACTTGATCAAGATGAACCAGAAGGCATACATCAGGCGACTCTCGGAAAAGTATGGAATTGAGAATTGCAAGGACGTGCACACACCAGCGGACAACAACTCGAAACTGGTGAAGATGCCTGAAGAGGAAGCGTTTGTACCGAGATTTCCGTATCGCGAACTGGTGGGTGCATTAATGTACATAGCGACTTGTACACGACCAGACATTGCGCATGCGGTTGGCGAAGTTGCCAAATTCTGTGAGTGCTACGGGAAGTCACACTGGGTGGCGGCCAAGCGAATACTCAAATACTTGAAGACAACTAAAGATATCAGCATTGTATTTAGCGGCGTAAACAAGGGAAAGCTTATTGGATTTGCAGACGCAAACTGGGCAGGCGACTTAGACACGCGGCGTTCAACGACAGGATACGTGTTCTTCCTGAACGGCGGCACGATCTCATGGAATTCCAAGCGACAGCCAACCGTTGCGACATCAAGCACGGAAGCAGAGTACATGAGTCTGTATAGCGCAACTGTAGAGGCAGTCTGGCTTCGAAATTTGAAAAAGGACTTGGAGTACAAGACGGATACGACGACGACGATTTTTCAAGACAATCAAGGATGTATTGCGCTTACCAAAAATCCTGTCTACCATTCGCGCACGAAGCACATCGACATTAAGTTTCATTTTTTGCGAGAGAAGGTGGCAAGTGAGGTTATTGCGCTGGAGTACAAGCCGACGGAAGAAATGATCGCGGACGGATTGACCAAGGCGCTTCCAAGAGACAAGCATGCCAAGTTTATCATGGGACTCGGCATGGCAGCATAAGGGCATCACTTCGAGCGCACATCAAGGGAGAGTGTTGAAGATTGATGTATTCATCGAAAGTGTTGCACTTTATGCATATGCGTTTATACGGGATCAAATTACAAGAATAACACGAAGAAGTTGAGTGTGGAAAATATCGTGTGTTGTGGCTCAGTCGGTGCGACCCACTGGTCACCGGTTCGATACCCGGTAACGACAAAAAGTAAAACCTTCGGGAACTGGTGTTTGGGGTTCACCAGCACTGTACCGCCAGACAGTGACGTCCCCCATTTTATGGTAGTCCACATATCTGGGAAAGGGGGCGCAGCAAACGATAGGAAATAATTAACGGTAGGATAAAGTTAACGGTAGGATAAAGTTAAACTTAAAATATAACTTACTTTCCGGTTTGCAATCTCGACCGTTAGCCCATCTTCAAGCTCATAGCGTAACGTAATTCAACAATTTCATCGTCAATTCCCCTTACGAAACTAACTAGTCCTGCAGTGCGCGGTCAAGAAAGTCGCGATTTTAAAACGGCCGAGAGTTGTAGCTGTTTAAACCGTGTCAGCATATTCACTCCGATATGATATCAATCGCTGACACGCAATTTTTAACTTTTTGATGAGGGGGCGATAAGTAGTACAGTCACGCCTTTTTTATCGAATGACCGAAGTATGAAAGCTTACTGGCGTCGATCGATAAGGCATACCAACCGATCCGTGGACTCGTTTTTATCAAGCCAAAGCATGCTGAAGATAAGGTCAAACCTATATCCAGATCGAGTACCACAAAGCTCGTGGCTATTTCAAGAATTTTATGCAGACCCTTACGTCCAAATAAATTCGTGGTTTCCCCCATTTTAATAAGTCGCCAACTCTTCGATGACTAACGCGTTAAGAGGCTCTGTGCACTAACAGCTATAAAGACAGCATTCTTCTTGCTTAATGTGGCGCGTTAATTAAGAAGCATGATGCCTTAAATTGAAAGCTGGATTAATTTAGGAAAGTTTTAACGTCTATGGGCTAAAGCCTTATCGAAATCGCCAACACTAACATCACTTAAAAAGTGTTTTTCTTCCCACACTAAAGCGTCCACTGTTCTTGCGACCATGTTGGTCCGCATACTGTTTTTGCTTGTCCCGACGCGACCTTAGTCCCTCCCAACTAGGGCACCTCGTGCCTACTAGCTGAAGCGTTTCACTGCCTCGACTCGTTTGAAGGTCGTGGCGCGCAATGGTCTATTTGGGCTGCTGGATTAGAGTGGGTATTCCGCAACTCTAGTTGCTCATTTGGCGCAACTGCAACAGACAAGACCATTACATAAGCTCATTCTAGCTACCCACAATTATTATTATGCTACTAAGTTTTTTATTGTATCGTTCTGTTCCGATACGGCATGATAGAACAGTGCAATCAAAAGGTCACGTTATATGGACAGGATCTAGATTCAAACCCTTGTAGCTTCGCTTCACTTGAGTGATTCCTAGCGCGAAGAGCAAGAGTTTTCGGTCGAAGGAAACAAGAAACAACTTTACTGGAGGTATTTTATATGCGGCAGAATTGGACACAAGAAATAAAATTGCTGAAAGAATCCAGACAAGAAGAAACGCTCTGAGCAAGCGATCACTGTGTGTACACATAGCACTACATATTGAGCGACACATATAAAGTCTCACTATTGAATTTTGGCCTAGGAAGACTTAACTCAATACCTAAGAAGGCTTTCGAGCATGCTGGCAGAAAAAAGTTAAAACGCGCTTTATGTGAAAAGTATCCGAATAAATAATTATTAAAAATTGCCCGACAGCAAAAAATGTGACAAAGGAAAATTGTATTGATTAAGAGCCGACATACTCTCGACAGCCGAACATAGCCGGACTGTATCACGAGAGATTTAAATTAAACAATCGAGCATTCTAACGAGCATCGACATAATAAAAACCTCTTCGAGCACCTCTGGCTTGTCTAATAGACTGGAATCCACGGTTCCTATTGTCTCTAAAGAAAAAGAAATAGAGCTTTAAGCTGTGAAACAGCGTAGAAACATCAATGAATGTATTATGTGCGGGGCACTAGACACTTCTGCCCGGCTTGTCCATTGCGCAATCCGCGAATATGTCGAAAAATACTTACCCCACCTCATTCATGAAATCTATTACGGTGCTTGAAAGTGCAGAAACCCAGTAAGGGTGGGGTGCCCTAATGGGAAGACGCAGGCTCTGCTAAGCCTTTGAGAGGTGGGGATTAACAGGGCTTATCATCAATGAGGTTTGTGCTTATTGACACCAAGCATGAATACAAGCCGGGCTTGTTTGTCGCGGTGGCGACTGTTAAGATCTCGAAAAGCCATTGTAAATTTCAATGGACTCTGGGGCATCTTGCTATTATGATCGTCGTCGTTGTCATGAAGGGGCCAGCGATATGCTGAGGCGCTGGAAGCGCATGTTGGTCATTTCAATCAATGTTCGCTTAGCGATTGGGACTTGTATTACCGTGTCTAAAGTCTTCTTGGAGTTAGGTGTGAAAATAATGGGTTTTGACAGCATTCGACGCTCTCTTGTCTTCGGTTCGGGATATGATATCATCCTTGGTAGGCATTGCTTATGCATGAGCCATGTTTTGATTAAGGTTCGAAGACCTTAGGCGCAACGCGCAATGTTCCGAGTAAAGTTTTGGTGAAAGACGAACCCACTTTTAATCGATACTTATGGAGAGAAACCACTTGAGAACCGGTATTGCGTGGAAGCGGGAGGCGATGCGAACTCCACTCACCCAGACGAAATTTTTAGCGCACACGCAGCTTAACATTTTAAAATACGAGACGAAGGATCGTCGTAACGAGCTCATGTTCGCAATTCCAAGACTACAGAGACTAGTCAGACCTTTAAACCAAATTTTTCTCGTCCAGTCATGCAAATTTACGCATGCAAGATACGTCGGTTCGACTACACTCGCCAGCGCATGTGTAACGCCGCGTTTATAAAGAGATTATTGTCTTATATTCAACTATACCGATGCAGATCAGTCTATGATGTTGGCGACACAAAGTCCCATACGTAATTTTAAGCTGTTTCATTCAAGCTTTCACCACTTCGCAAAGGGTTTGCGTAAGAAAGCTGCAAGCCGTGACGACTGCCGACGAGATGATTAATCTTAATTCGGCATCTGTAAGTCTGCAATCATCGAACTGCTTAAGCGTATGAGTTCATCGACGAACAATCCCATTAATAGCGTTCCAATGTCTTTCGCTCATATAAATATTGCTCTGCTCTGAATTGCAAATCATCCAGAGTGATTGAACAGCCGCACCGGTACTCCTGCAACGCCTGTTCAAGATGAGGATCCCCTTGAAGATAACAGTTTACGCTCGCGCTCATCTTGTTATGCGAGCTTCAATGATTTATGCTGTACAGGCTTAAATGTCCTATTTATAATTTTTGTCTCTTTTAGAACGTTTTGAGCTCAAGCTGCAAAAACAAGCCGACGCACATGCAGCAACCTCTTCATTATTACCATTAAGTTTGCCGTAGGAATACGATCTTAGACTTGACAGATGCAACATTGTTTTCCCATGCTCTCCTTTGCGACCGAAACTTGTTTACTGCAAACACACGAGTGCGCGCAGGCTGGCGAGATTGAGCGAGAAAGGCGCATCGGTCAGTCATTGGCGATCGCCTTTTCAAAAAATCGCAATTGGTATATGAATCACACGTCTCACTTGACCATACAAGAAAATCACACTTAACTATCGATAAGTTTGCTTTAGCAGGTGAAGAGTCACCTTTCAGATTCTTGATCGCAGCCTGGTTGTCAATTATCATTGACATCGAAGTCGCTATGACCAGGGTCAGCTCTTTAGCAGTTTGCAGACACCAACTAGCTCTAGTGCCACGTCAAGAGCAGCGACAAACTCAACCTCCATCGTAGACAAAAATTTCATCCTGTTTATTGCATGTCCAGCTGACAAGCATGTCATTAAGCACCGCGACATCTCCAGTTAACGACTTGCGACCCGACTTTTTCGCTGCGATACTCGTGTATTTGAGCGATGCAAGATTCAGCACAAAACTAGTGCTTGGGTCAGCAACCACGTGCGCTTGAGCCTCTTGGTCCCGTTCAGGCGACGTTAAATGCGCTTCGCGGGATTTCTTCTAACGATAGCGTCTAAGCAGTAGAATGATCGTTGGGGCAAGCCGACAGAGTAGAATCGCACTGAAAGAGGACATCTTGTTGGGAGCGGAAGGCGCGAGTGTCAATCAGGCCGAGTTACGGCTGATGCTGACGGTAGCAAAAATTATTTGCCACCAGCAAGCGAAAGAAGCATCCATATCTACTTCTGTATTAAGAAACGGCGCGCAAGTACGCCCTCGTGCCGGTTCCATTCGAGGAATTTTTTTAACGGGTTGTCAGCGTGCTTCAGTCGGATTCGGATTCTGTCTGGGCACGCCAGCTTTGACGGGACGTTCTGCGTAAAGCGGCACAGTTGGAGTACGTGGTGAAGCTACACAACGTCACCCGGTTCACGGGTCTGGCAGGCTAGAGGCGTACCTGTGAAGGAATATTCCGGTTGCTGTGGAATTAGAGAATCTGAAGACATGTGGGACTCCTGACTCCAGGACCTCTACGGTTTGGCAACTGATTGTCAAAATGGCGGGGTGCCATGAGCTCCTACGCAGCATTACCCATATTTTGTTTTTGGCTGACCGGTCATTCTTCGGCACCCCGGAACTTCATAGCCCGGTGCCGATATGATCCGCCGCAGTTACGCGCTAGGGAGCAGGGTAGCTACCGGATAAGAATCGGCCCAGTTGGCGGATTTGGGGCCACCCTTTAAGGTCATGGAGGATAATAAGCAGACGGCGGCTAGACGCTTCACCAACCAACACGCTACAGAACAGAAAACGCAAGCAGCTGTCTCATCCGGTGCGGGCGGAGACCGACCCCTGTCGACAGAGGCTCATTGACCGGGGCGCCGCCCAATTCCGCCGGTACAGCTGCAACGCAGTCTTCGGCTCCGTCCTCCACCCAACCGGCACCTAAGACGCCGTGGGTCACGGTTCCAATTAAGGGGAGCCGCAGGTTATTAGCTCCTCCACGAGCGGAGCGTCCATGCGCTCCAGATACGTCGTTGTGATTTGTAAATCTCATGGACGACTCGGAAAGATAGACTACATCAGTGGCTTCTATAACCGCTCCCCTCGAGCGGTTATAGAAGACGTGAGATTCCAGCAAAAGGCTATCACGGAATTATCAGCGGAAGAGAAGACACAGCTGCACCTCGTAAAGGCTCCGTCGGCCGAGCAGCCTTCGGATCCACAGCTAGTGGCACTCAAGCAAGGAAAGCGAGCAGTCTTGCAGAAGGCGATTGAACCTTTTGCTCACTGCCGAGGGGGTACCGCTGCCTCTAATTGCAAAAGGGTTTCAGCGACCATGGGGCATCTCAAAGAAAGACCGCTTGGGTTCTAGGGTTGGTGATGGAATGATCTCAGTATTTAACTTCGGAGGCGCATACAGATCAGGACATACGGGGACCCAAGTACGGCGCGACGGTGCGGGTATCGCGGGTCAGTAGCTAGCGCGACCATGCTGCTACGCACGGCGGGGCGCAGACACATCGTAACCCTATCGAGTTCGAGGGCAAAAGCCGAGTACGGAGAACTGTGCGGCTTTCTTGGTTCTTCGGCTTCCTAAATATCGTTTGAAGACCGAGATCATTTTCTGGACCCCTGGTGGCAGCTTAAGATGTACAACCTGTCGTGTAAAGCCTTGCTTCAATGGCAATCTCTGCCTAGCAACGTCGTACCCGCACATCACGCGGACCATCGTCAGGAGACATGGGTCGATTAGAGCCTGGCCTTTGCTCTTCCAAGACGAGGGCTACATCCGCCCATTTCTTTCTCGCTCGGGGGCAGCTCGCCCTCGACGCCGCCGAAAAAACGACTGCACAAAAGCGGGTGCACACGCTTTATCCTGCCGATGGGAAACAAATACGACGGGATATGCAAACATGCTAGAACCACCATCTAAAGGCGTAGAAATGATGGAGGATGTGTTCATCCCGGGGCCACCGGTGTCCATTCCAGACTCGCGCGCCGAGCTGCCGGACACTTGTGTCATCACGTGCACCTCTGGCTAACGAAAGCTTTAGTCGCTTCCCGCCAGAGCGCATTGGAATGACACCTGGCTCTTGGCGGCTCAGCGGGAAACGATTAATTTCGTCACGCCATGAACAAAATTCGTTTCTTGGTCAGCAAAAACTAATGCGACTTTCGTGACCGGCGATTATACCATCACTTATTAAGACTAAGACAACTTGCTAGAGAAGCCTGTTCGCTACCTGCAACCTAGCTCAGCGGTTGTTGAGGGTTTCTACCTCGTAACTTCACGTAGTATCAAACCCAGCTAGGATCCTATTGTGCTGATTTAAAGGACAAATAGCTGAAAATTAACTAACTAAAATCAAAACTCCAGTCCATAATCAATACTTAATCACTGAAACTGGCGATGATTATCCCTCGAAATTGTGGCATTAAGATAAGTGGCCGATTTGGAAACAAATCAGTTCGGCCACAACCTTATGCTTCACTTTTTGGTTTGAATATCTAAGTTAACACGCATTTGTAATACTTCATAAGAATTACTAAAATGTCCCGCTTCCTTGCCGAACCCATCACAATCAAGACGTCCGAGAGCATCTCCGCTCCTGGCATGTCCATCGGCAAATCGTGCATGCAAGGATGGCGTGATAGTATGGAGGTTTTGTTGATTTGTCAGATATTGACGCCCCTGCTGCAAATGACTCAAATAGCAACTAATCTTCTAATTATGATTAGGACGTGGACATTGTGCAGATACCAATACATCCGGACGCTCCGGACACGATCTGCGTAGCCGTTTTTGACGGTCATGGTGGCACAGCCGTCTCGACTTTTGTGTACATTTAACCACTGGCCATACGATAGCACTTTTAGCCACTTTTGCTTACTTTTTTTATTTCTATTTCTTATAGCGCCGAAAAAATTGTTCAAGCCATCACGGCAACCAAAAGCTTTCAGGACGACCACAAGTCGCCCGAATCACTCGCCGTGGCTTTATGTGAAGGTTTCATGGCGGTGGATGAGATGCTAAAAGAAGACCCAGAGTTTGCCACGTCCTGTGATGAAGTGGGCTCCACGGGGCTTTTTGCCATCATCACACCCACGGATATTGTATGTGGCAATGTGGGCGACTCACGCTGCATCATGAGCAACTCGAATATTGTCGAGGTTTTGCAACTATCAGTAGACCACAAACCAGACTTGGATTTCGAAAAGTCACGTATATTGGCAGCAGGCGGCACGGTCTTCCGTGGTCGCGTGTGTGGTGGTGTGGCGGTCTCAAGGAGTTTTGGAGACCTTTGGTTTAAGCGCAATGCCGAGTTGAAAGCTCACCAGCAACTCGTGACCTCGGAGCCGTGCGTGCGCGTACAGCGTCGTGACCCAGCGGATGAATTCCTCGCGTTGTGTTGCGACGGGATCTACGACGTCATGAGCAATGACCAGTTGCGTAAATTTATCCGCAGCAAACTCAAGAGCGGGAATAGAAACCCAAAAGAGATTGCTGAAATGTTGCTGGACGAGTGTTTGGCCAAAGGCAGTCGTGACAATATGAGCGCCGTCCTTGTGCTTTTTGAAACCGCTAGCAAGAAATAAAAAATAAGGCGCCAATTGTCAAATTTTGGCCGGCAGTATTGTCGTTAATGCCAGAATTAAAAAGAAATTAGTCGGTCGTTTTGTGTAATTCTTAATAATTCACAAACTGTGATGGCGCGTGTTTTTAAGCTTGAATATTGATTTGGTGCTGGCAGCTAGGACCTAAAGTAAGCCTTGAGGATTTGACTATTCTAGTAAAATATGATACAATTTCACAGCAAATATTCGTCACCAACTAAATTGTAAAGGTAATGAATGACCTGACAAGGTTTATATCTTGAAAATGCTCGATAGTAAAAGCAGTAATATTCATTTACGCAGTTGGAAGCTTTTAAATCATGCACTTGAACAGTACCACGAAAATTCGCCGTGGGAATCAAAAAGGTAAAAAGTCAAACTTCTGCGATACATTATTAGGATCTCATCGCAAAGCTTAAAAACTTTCGCTATCCAAATACATATTCTCTCCTGTATCCGCTTCAGTCACCAGCTTTAGGTAGCAACTTTCCCTCTTGAAACCTTACCTATCGCTTCGCCATTCCTATAAACAGACATTGTCGATTAAATTCAATTTTCCACACCTTTAAGACACTTTACCAAAAAGGCGACGCTTAATCTCCGTCTTCAGCATGCGCATCTCCAGCTGTGCCCCACTCATAAGACCTGAATTTTCTTGAGCACGTCGAATAAGGTACGGCAAAACTTCACGGATCGGACCGTAAGGCACATACTTGAAGACTTTGTATGCATTGGCACCAAGCGTATACGACACGTGATCGCACATGCCGAGCAACTGACCAAAGTAGACTCCACCAGTGGTCCGACAGATCCCCGCGTCTTGCATCTCTTGCACTGTCTTAACGACAGACTTTTCATTATGGGTTGCGACCATAAAACTCGCCAATTGATTATGTTGTAACAACTTGGCCACTTGACCATCGTACGTTTCATGAGTTTCCTCAATCGTATCATGAATGGGATCCGCGTAGCCCATTTCACGCGCTCGTTTCCGCTCTTGAACCATATACGCTCCACGTACGAGTTTCGCTGCAAATCGAAACTTTTCACGACGTGCACGTTCGAGATCAATATCAATGCGATCGCTCGCGAGTTTCAAATAACACTGAAATGTATTGTAAATCACATCTCGGCCATTCCGATTGTATTTGCGTTGCAAATTCAGCGCCAAGTGGTCAATTGCCGGTTGCATATATGTCTGTTCGGCATCGACCATGAGCTTGACACCACGCTGAGCTGCTTCGTTCGCAAGGGACTCGAGTCGTTTAATCATATTGCGTAATTGAATCTTTTCATCCTCCGAAAGGGGCGTTTCATTGATAAATTGTGTCAAGGACCCCATGGTCAAGTCCAATGGATTGAGAAAACTCACCCAATCAATGTAATCAATCATGCCATCTCGAGACGAATGATCCAATTCATTAAACAACGTCTGGATCTCGTCTTCCGTGGCATAAACGCCAGCATGACGAAGACCTGCGCTTAGCGTCGAGTAATCAATCATACGCTCAAGGTATCGAGACTTTGCACGGGAAAAGTTGGGTCCGTCTAGTGTATGAAACAAGAGTTGCGCCTGTACAATAATTGCCGACATGCGCATAAGAAGCTCGGGTTTGCCCAAGGCCGTGCACTTGATAGCCACAAACGCAGGCTCACCGGCCGACGCGGCGTCGCTTGCATCGATAATAGCGTGGCGGGAGATCGCGGTATTGGCATCGCAGGCTTCCTCGCCGTCGTAGGCATACGTGCGTGCGGAGACCAAGTTCTGATCCACACCATTAAGGTCTCGCGGTTGCTCAACGTCAGCCTCGGCGGCAAAATCTAATATCGCACCAATGCCCGCGGCCCTTAGTTTATGAATAACCGGACGGATTTCACTAACGTCTTCTCCGGCGCAAAAGTGGCCAAAGAAACTCGCTCGAAGGAGCGTATTGGTGACTTTCACACCGAGAAACTTGTACGAAAACTCGAGAAGTTTGCCGCTATGCTGCACAAGCGGACGAAATTGCGATACAAAGTAGACTGTATAAGCACGCAGGAGCTCCGAAGTGGACTTGGTGGCAAAGATTCGTTTCGTATCGGTGAATTCGGATGCAAGCAATGTCTGCTTGCTTTGGTGAAGCGTTGAATGGTCAGGGATTGTGCTGGATGAAATGAATGGTTTCGGCACCAAGGACGTCATTCGACGTGGCGTTGACATCACTAGCGATTGGCTTAGCAAGCGTGGCAGCCTCCTTTGAGGCACGACAACGGCTAGTTTCAGTCGCGCAGAGGCATGGCCAAGCATGAGACCGTCTCGACTTGGGATTCTGATGATATGGGCGTTTATGTAAGACTACATAAAGTTCCACTGGTATTTAAAAGATTTTAGAAATCCAATACTGTGATCGACAATGGACCTGGATGCAATGCGCGCGTCTGTGGCGCGTCAGGGCGCGCAGGTGCGCGAGCTTAAGCAAAAAGGTGCGGCAGGCGATGCTATAAAGGCCGCAGTTGATGAGCTGAAGAAGCTTAAACTCGATCTCGAGACGCAAATGGCGTTACAAGGGCCTTCGGAAGACGGCTTGAGTAAACATGAAAAAAAAGCGCTAGACGATCTCTTGCTGCGCAAAATGTTTGTTGTACCAAGCTTTGAAATCTACGGTGGCGTGGGTGGTTTCTATGACTTTGGACCTCCTGCATGTGCGCTTAAAAGCAATCTATTGCAACTTTGGCGACGCCACTTTGTCTTTGCCGACCAACTCCTGGAGGTCGAATGCACGAATCTCATGCCAGAAGTTGTGCTACAGACTTCAGGACATGTTGATCGATTTACAGACCTCATGGTCAAATGCACCAAGTCAGGAGAATGCTACCGCGCCGACAAATTACTCGAAGACCACGTCGAGCACTTTCTCGACCAGCATCCCGACTTAAGCCAAATGGAACGTGAAAAGCACGAATTGCATGCTACATTGGCAGAATCCTACTCCCCTAAAGAGATTCATCAAGTCTTTCAAGCGTATGCTATCAAAGCCCCGGGCACGGGCGCCGATTTGAGCTTTCCAATCCCGTTTAACCTCATGTTTCAGTGTGCCATTGGTCCAGAAGGAGGCCTCGTGGGCTACTTGCGTCCGGAAACGGCCCAAGGAATCTTTCTGAATTTCCGTCGATTGCTTGAATACAATGCTGGCAAAGTCCCGTTTGGTTGTGCACAAATTGGGAGCGCGTTTCGAAACGAAATCTCACCTCGTGCGGGTCTTTTACGTGTTCGTGAGTTTCAACAAGCCGAGATTGAGTACTTTGTGAACCCCAAAGACAAGCGTCATCCTAAATTCTCGACAATACAAGCTCTTGCACTTCCTTTGCTCACCAAGACGAATCAGCTCACCCATGGCAAGGCCGTGGACATGACGTGTAAAGCTGCTGTGAATGACGGCATTATTGCGAATGAAAGCTTGGCGTACTACCTTGCACGAACGTATTTATTTTGCCGAATTATTGGCATTGACATGAAGCGCTTGCGTTTTCGCCAGCACTTGAATACTGAGATGGCGCATTATGCCACGGATTGCTGGGATTTAGAGATTAAGCTCAGTGCAGGCTGGATTGAATGTGCAGGCCACGCAGATCGATCGTGCTACGACCTGACTGTTCACGCAACGAAGAGTCGAGTCGAAATGGTGGGTACGCACAAATTTGATCAGCCAGAGGCGCGCGAGATTGTTGAAATCAAGCCTAATAAAGGCAAATTAGGCCGTGCATTTAAAGCGGACGTAGCCACGATTCTTGAGGCGCTTGAGACACTGAAGAATGACGTGACTCGCGCCCAAGCTTTTGAAGACGCTTTGGCTTTAAAGGGTGAAGCAACGCTTGGATCTTTGTGTAACGGCAAGGAATTCCAACTACAGCGCGATATGGTGGCGATTAAGGTGGTGAAGAAGATGGTTAGTGAAGAGAAGTTTGTTCCATCGGTAATTGAGCCCTCTTTTGGAATTGGCCGTCTTTTAACGGCAGTGTTTGAGCATAGCTTTTCGATTCGGGAAGGCGATGAAAAGCGTGGTATCATGTCGTTCTCGCCCTTGATTGCTCCGATTAAGGTCTCGGTATTGCCGCTGAGTAACAACTCGGCGTTTGAGCCATTTGCAATGGAGCTGGAAAACATTTTTGTCGAGGAAAACGTCGAATGCAAAGTGGATACATCGAGCGTTGCGATCGGCCGTAAATACGCCCGTGCGGACGAGCTAGGGATCCCGTTTAATGTAACGATTGACTTTGACACGATTCAGGATCGAGAGGTGACGCTGCGTGAGCGCGACTCGACGGTGCAAGTGCGAATTGCAATTGAGAAAATCGGTGCTGTGGTAAAAAAGCTCGTAAATGGGTCAGCCACGTGGGACCAAATGCTCGAGCGTTTTCCAAAGGTTACGGCCGCCACTGAGTAGGGAAGAAAGGAACGAAGGCAGCATGTGGGTGAAATGCACATTTACTTGCAGGCAGCCAAGAAATATAATGAATGGTTTTATCGTGCTTTCGATCATCTTGGATGGCAGGCATCGAATGTGATGCAGTTATAAGTTGCTTCATCAATGATTTGGTACTGCATTTTGATAGATATGGAGGATATAAAGAATAAATACCAAAAACGTAGCTGCTTTCAATAAACTATCTTGAAAGTGTCTTATTGCTAGGACAAATGATTTATGAAAACAGCTTGCTTTTTAGGCTCTTAAAGATCATGTAGCCATCTGTAGGAAATCTTATTTTTAATTAAATTTCTTAACAATCTCTAAATACTCGATATTCTTCACAAGCAAAAGGGTCTAACGTGCTACTGATGTGACTTTTACATATTATATCAATCACCCTGAATTGGAAATTTAGTCAATTGGCGAGAAGGCAATCCTGTTTTGCCATCATATCCAGTCGGCATTGATTCACTGTCACTAGCGTAATCATAAGCAATGATCCATTGACCAATAATATTGACTGGGTATTGCCAGTTCATTGTATTGTAGTCTTAATGTACTTTTCTTTAGGGAAAGAGAGAGACAGATAAGATTTAATTGCATGTTGATCTATTTAATTCTAAATTTCATCCAAATTCTATGAATTATTGTTTCCATCCAAAGCCGTGTAAAATTTATGTTATTTTACGTGAATCAATTTAAGGTTCCTTTGGCGCTCAATTTATAGACCCCCTTCCACAAAGTTTTATATAAGGTTACAACTTTTGTTAGGTTTCAGGAAGAGCCGTGGATACATCGGCACGAATAGATCTCTGAGGTGAAGTCACTGGCCACGACAGTAATTCAATTTTAAAATCGATCTTCAAGTAATTAGGTACAGTATTATGTTCAAGCTCACTTTGGTGTCATCAATTACTTCAAAGCAGATTTTACCATACTAAAGTTGAGGACACCAGTATATGTACAGAGCGTTAAAATAGAAAGAGTGACTATAGAGACCGATTTCAGAGAAATATTACACTAACTGTAAAATTCTCAATGCGAACATTTTCCAATTGCGTAAAGGCAATGGGACGTGGAGAATATTATCGCAACAAATACGGAGGTGGCGGCCGAGGTTTGGGTCGAGGTGGTCGCAGCACTGAACGGAAACCAATCGATCGCTACGATAATAGTCCGCAAGCTCCACTAGCTACCACCACATGGGACCAATTGGGCTATACATTGCAAAAGATTCACAACAAAAATTACGGCGCATATCATGAATTAAAGCGCGTCTTCGGATTCCGAATCAATGACTTAAGCTTTGCTCTCGAATTTGACCACATTCAAGGCGATCCGTACGCTAGTCCTTCAAGAGCTCACGTGACAGTTTCAGGTGCTTCGGCTGCTTTTCCGACCACGATGTACCGTGACAAGATTCAGAACGTGGCCCTATGTGATTATCTGACTCGAGTCTTTGCGGCCAACGCTCGTACGTGTGGAGCTGATGCCAAGACTTTAAGCAACTCATGGCAAGGCGCCAAGGGTGGTGACATTTCGATTGATTTGCCAGGTCAGCATGTAATTGAACGCTCTAGTATTAATGTACTGCCCAGTGGAGACGTAGAGGCAAGATTTAATATCAACTTGCCCGCTCGAGGTCGCAGTATTTGTGGCGATTGGGCGCACACGATTCTAGTCGATACATTGCCCAAGCTAGTGGAACAATCGTTAGTGCTTACAAGTCTTGATGCAAATCACGTGTGGGCCCATTTAAATTCAATAGAAGACCAAGAAACGTTACGAGGAATGTTAAAGGACGTAGGTCTTGTTGGGTTTGTGCGAGACGGAGCAATTTTGCCTCGCCAATCTGGAGCCTCTGATCTTCCTTTAGATCAAAATCAAGCAGTTTTATTCAAGTCACCAAAGTCCTTAAGTCGATCATTTTTGCTTCCTCACTGCGGTAATATTACAGGAATGGGAATCTTGCAAGGAGTGACATTATTCGTAGGGGGAGGCTTCCATGGGAAGAGTACGTTACTGAAAGCTTTGGAAGTGGGCGTGTATAACCATGTGCCACATGACGGTCGTGAATTTGTGGTCATGGATCCCAATAGTGTAAAGATTCGTTCCGAAGATTCGCGGAGTGTCGTTTGCACGGACATTAGCGCGTTTATCGATAACCTTCCATTTAAGCAAGACACGACACACTTTTCTACTGCTGATGCATCGGGAAGTACATCCCAAGCAGCAAATATTGTTGAAGCTCTTGAAGTCGGCGCGACGACGTTACTGATTGATGAAGATACGTGTGCGACAAATTTTATGATTCGTGACGGGAAAATGCAGCAATTAGTGGCAAAAGACAAGGAACCAATAACGCCCTTTATCTCCAAAGTTCAAGCGTTATATCGACAACACAATGTCTCGTCAGTGCTGGTCATTGGTGGTGCAGGTGACTATTTCTCAGTTGCTGACCACGTCATCATGATGGATTCGTATGAGCCACGAGATGTGACGGTTGAGGCCAAACGAATTGCTAGTGAGCATCGTGAAGTATCTCAGATCGCTGATTTTGGCAATCTTCAGTCGCGTATCCCTTCACGTCACGGTTTTGAGATCAATGGCAAGGTGGTGTCGCGTGGTCTCGACAAAATCCAATATGGCGAGGTATGGCTGAAAACAGCAGTCGGATTTTATAAACGCAACTGATCTGCATTTGACTGTTTCTTTGTAGGTGGATCTTGACTTGAGTGCCGTGGAGCAGATTGTCGAGGCAAGTCAGGTTCGCGCTATAGCCGACGCGATACAAAAAGCTCGCTCTTTAATGGACAGCAAGCGCACGCTAAATGTACATGTATCAATTGGCAATGACTTGCTTGAAATTATTCTTATTCTAAACCCTTTGTTGATGACTGTATAGGAAATTCTTGACGAGCTGGAAAGAGAAATCAATCAAATGGGTTCACTGGACGTCGTTGGGTCACATAAAAAGTTTGGATTTTACACACGACCTCGCAAGCTTGAGGTACGTTACTCGGTTGCTAGAGTGGTAAATTTGTCGTCTGACGTTTTCTGGGCTTGCATGCTATACAGTTGGCTGCTGCCATTAACCGGTTACGTACAGCTACCATGACGCAGTAAATCAAGTAACACAGTTGTAGCGTTGTAGTATCTACACCAGTACGATACCCGTTGTGTCTTCTTCACCTTGATCAGAACTTTTGTCTTCGGCGCTGTCATTTCGTGCTAGCCGTCGACGTTTGCTTGAGCTCATGCAAAGCGGTTGTCCATCACTCACGTGACTTTCAGAATCTGTTCCTTCTAACGTCGAATTTTCAAATGATAGAGCATCACCATCTGCACCAGCATTAAGTTTAAATTTATTACCGTCAACCACGAATCGTGGTAGCAACGTACATGGAGAAACGAGAAAGGTGTCGTTTGTATTGGTGGCAATGTCGTCCGTCTGATCCTCACAAATAGGTGTTGGTATACTTGTGACTTGCTTGCACGTGCGCTTGTTGTGTCCTTTAATACCGCAAACGCTACACGCGAGCTTTTCCTGTTTAGGGTCTCCAAATTGCTGAATTTGCTGCACTTTACGTGGACGACCACGAGTCTTTGGAAGTGGATGAGGTATTGTAATTTCGTCAGACGGCACTGTCGATATATCGATGGGGGTAATGCGTCCGGCGTAGAGCGTCTTTAACGTTGTCATGAGGAAAATGTGGGGGATCACATCCGTTCGGAGCATTCCTGCGTGGGTAACTGCAAGAAACACGTGTAGACAGGGGAATTGCGAGACATCATACTCGCCGCAGGTACATGTCTGTTTGGCAAAGTTAACAATTCGTCCAGCACTCGTTTGTTGATCAATTACTTCAAACTCACTCTCGGACGTGCGCACGACGTCAAACCGGGATGCTTCTCCTTCATATTCTGCTGCAAGGGAATGGAATTCAGCAGGATACTCGGAGCTTAAATGTCCATAGCGTTCGTAGCGCTGAAAGAGAGTTCGCGCGACTTGAGAGACCCACCCCACGAGAATCATTAACGGTGGTTTTGTGCATAATACTTCCATCCATTGCATTGACGAATCCAAAGGTAGCGCGACACTACTCGATCGAGCCGCAGCGCACGTAGCCGCTCCATCAGTAGTCGTAGCTTGAACTGACGTGCGAAGAAAGATCTCAACTTCATTCGATTGAGGGCAATTGGGGAAAACTGATTGGATTGCACTTGTCAAAGAATCGCCACGATTGTGCACGAGAGACGCAATCGAGTGGTCAAAGTCGGAAAAAGCTTTTTGCAATTGCTGCAAGAAAAATTGCCACTCAGTCTGGGTCTCAGCTGGTGCGAGACCAATGGCAATTGGGACGTTATCTCCCATGGCATCTTGTGCCGTCGCGGTTAGTACAACGCCACCAAACGCAGAAGTGACCATAAATACACTTAATAGCATCGACCCACGACAATTTTTGAGAGCGTCATGTAGCGGCGTTGGACACAAGAAGGCACGAGCAAAGATCTTGGCACCTGGTTTTGTTGCCAACACTTGAGCGGAAGCGCTATCTTGATGCTCAAAAGAGACCACACTGCCGGCGTTCGTCGCTGCAAAGGCGCGTAAATAGCCTGCTATTTTCATGTACGACGACGAATCTTCTTGTTTCCGCTGCTTTCGAAAAGCACTTAACGCTCTCCATGCAGTCATGTACGAAGGTTGGACACCAAACTTTTCCTTCATAATGTCACTCACATCTTTCGGTTTAACAGCATCGCGGCCGCCTCTCGAGGTGGCCAATTGGCCCATGTATGGCAATGCTGTTTCTAAAAGGGCTGACGCCGTGACGGTCGAGGCACGACTCTTCTCGGCTTCGGTTGTTGCCGTCTCGGTGTTTGCGGCAATGCGGGCATTGAGAACGGAGCAAGTTGCCGAGTGTATAAAAATGGCGCGGGTGACATACACTCTTCCGTTCGCGTGGCGATTAGCTGAGACCACAAAGTCACATTCAGAAGCTACGATATCCGAGTCCTTAATGTCCCCCACGCGCCGCTTTCGCTGTCTCCAGGATGGACAACGGGCTTCTACTCGCTGCGGACTGCTGTGCTGCATGTAATAAGGGGCATTTCTTTGCACGGATAGAACTTTAAGCGCCCGACGCAACTCATTCATGTCGTCGTAACTCTCCTCGAAGGGCGCGAATCGCGAGATACCCACCGTAGCCTCTTCTTTCGGGGACACGACGTAGAGCGACTCGGGTACATTTGTGACTTCTAAAGTATCGCTGGGAGTGGAGATTGATGCGAGTGATTCGCTATTGTCTGGCGCTAAAATTGGAGACGCTAGGTTCGCGTGAGCAGGGGACGGTGCTGCATGATCGGGTGAAGCCATCTTCGTAATTTGCACGGCTAGATTATGAATATCCCTGTAATAATCGACAACGTGCTGACACGTGCAGACAAAAAGCGTTATTTACAATTTCGTTTTATTACAAAGAGATTACTTTTTATTATTAAACTAATAGTTTTACGAAAATTAAATTGAGTAATTTTATTTTTTAATAAATACGGTAATATATCACTAATTGCTAAAAAAAAAGGGGGGTTGATTAATTTTTATTTAAAACAAATTTATAAATATTTTTAAAAGTTGTAGTATCTTTTCGTTGTTCTGTATTTAAATTTAAAATTTGTTCCAAGTTCTAGTGTCTTTAGTAGCATCAAGGATGCTTCAAACCACGGGACATGCATGATATATAAGAGAATAAATAAAGATGGGTCAAAAAGCATTAAAGGCAGCAAATATTACAATATTATATCTGGATGTAATAAACGTCTTCTTAACTATGGATCCAATTCGAGTGAGAATTGTATTCACTAAATATATTTAAGTTTTGAGCTGCATTGCTTCAAAGCAACTCTGCGGGAGGTGGAAACGAGAACATTCAAAGTGAGCTTGGCCCTTCCAACTACCGTCTTCACAGGCCATCATTGGGATCAACGAAGCTCACACGCGTTCGTTCTGTAATAGCCGATAGCGCGCTACATCAGGCTATCAGATTCGCTCGTAATTCGTACAAAAAGTAGAAAATGGCATTCTCAATCGTGAATGAATACTCCACCCTACCTTAAAATCAGTCTCTTAAACGCCTTTCAATAAAAAAACGGCCATGTTGCCAACGCCATCAATCCGTAGTGAATCCATACTGCTCTGTGTCTAACACAGCGTACAGCATGCTTTTAAGCTCGCATTGCGAAATACCTAATGGTAAATCCAGCCGATTAAAGCACGCGTAGCTACGCACGAACTCATTAGGTGCCCCCACGATGCCACGAATCGTAAAAAGACACACTTTGCCATCGTAACTCGTTAGTCCTTTAAAACCCACTAGTGGCACACGCGAACAACCGGTTGTGAATTGCAATAAGCGTCGCCGGTATTCATTCGGCATTTCCCGAACAATGTCCCAAAACCAGCCAAGAGTGGGCGATCGCGCGACACTTTCGGCAACTAATGTATTCCCTTTCCAATCATCGACATCAATTTCAGGGGATCCGCAAATGAGGTACTCCAATTCTTCATGATCAAACAGCATCAACAAGTGCTGAGGAAGAACTTCGTAAATTCCTTTCAAAAACACATAGAGCTGATTCGCAATGCTACGCATTAACAAAAACTCCACTTGACGCTCCAAATACTCCTGCTTGTTCGCATCGGTCACTAAAATACGTCGTCCATTTGGAATCAAATCAACCGTCACAGTGTCCTCGCCTACACGCTCCAAGACGCTAAAATCCAGATTTAATGCCTCGACATTGTCGTTCTCAAGCATCCACATCATGCTCTTGTATACTTCTGCGTCATAGAATTTGACGTCATCCATACATAATGGTGTGCCTAGAATGAGTTTCAAAAGCGGAACGCACAAGTGCCAATTTAACACAATTCCTTCAAGCAACGCTCGTCCCAAGAGCCTTCCTGCTCCATAAAAGTAAATTAAATGTTCCATGCCATTATCATACCGAGAGTTAGCATTTAAATAAAACGCCCGGTCGTCTCCATGCGTCATTTTAAACAGACCTGCTTTCGGATCCATGAGCCGCTCCGTGAGCATTGTTAACCACTCTCGTTGCAAACCACCGGCATCCACGCCACTTTCTTTCAAGAAATGAATCCGCATGGCTGAACGAATGTTTCTCTCTTCAATACAACCTAAATGCTCCATTGACTCTTCAAATATATAGTCGCGATGAATTGATAATTTCAGAAATTCAACCTCTGGCGGTACCAAAAGCGCTGCTGTAGTTCGAACAAAGTAAGCATACTTGGAGGGGAAGTCCTTGGCCGCCCATTCAAGGATCTCACGACGACGCTCGACACCATTTTGTGTGTCACTTTCAAGCACTTCACCAGTCGCACGGACGGCAGCGTCTGCTTTCGAAGCGAGCACAATATCCATATTAACCAAATCTTCAAATACTTTTAAAGTCAGTGGCTCTACAATAGCGACTTTGCTTTCGAACGCCTCTGGACCTTTCACTTGCTCTGGCATCTTTCGATTCGCATTCAATTTGACAAAATACAAGACTTTTCCAGCGCTTGCGGGCGTGATTAGATCACTTGTTTCTTTCTTCCGAAACCAAAACATGTGGCCTTCGACGTCTAGTTTTCGAGTCCAATCCTTGCGCTTCTTCACGCGGAGCTGACGGGCTGTGAAGCACCGTGAAAGCGCGCTCGTAACGTTCCTCTTGCTCTCCTGTTGCCCTTTTCGACACCGCTTTTTCAATTTTAAAACGTGATACGGCGCTTGGTTCTTTTCAAAACATTCACCACAGAGTGAACAGAACAATGCGTTTTTAAAATTCTCAAACTCGCAGACGATGCAAGTGTCAAAGCCTTTTTCAGCCTCGCGGGTAATTGTGTCAAGGCGATGGTCGTTCTGAGATAGCGGTCTATTGTGTCAACAGCAGCAAGGCATGAAATTAATACATAGTCTTCAAAAAACATTAATACAAAGTGCTTTATTCGTGACATGGAATTCGAACACGTACATTCCAAGCAGCGGTTCGGCTAAGTCGCGTAATCGCTGCGTGTGCTTGTATATGAGCTTATGCCGCATGAAGAAGAACGCTGTAGCTAGGAAAGCGACGAAGCTTACGTTGATAAGGATGGCAAGCAAACCACCTTCCATGGCTTTATACAAGTTTCGTTTTCAACTGTCTCGTGCTTTTTTGCGACGTTCAGGGTGGACTCGAATTGTTTAAATTGATTACGACACGTATTCCGTTATATGTGACTTTGTGGCCAGGTCGCGCTATTTCAACAGGATACATTCCTATTGAAGGGGGAAGGCTGAAAGATAGTTTTCGTTTTTTTATACTTCATGTCTTTGTTGTGGATCGTTGTTAAGAAGGACGAGGTGTTAAGATTCTAATTAAGAGGTTTGAGTAAATGGTCTTAAACACATGACCACCAAGTAATAATATTACTTTATTACCCATTGTTCAGATAACACGCTGTTAAGTGATGAGACAAACGCTGTTTTCTTCCTTTTCTCATCCTAAAACCCATCATTTCATCATTCGAGCGAATAAAGAAATGTTTACAACGGTGCTGCTACGCGACGCAACCTCCTATACCAATATAAATTGGCAACAGCTTGTACTATAAGCTATCCCGGCCATCACCATCAGTTTTTTTCAAAAACTGATTAAGCTTGCAAATTTAAAGCAAATTAAAAAAAACAGCTCCGAATAAAGCCCAATGGAAAAGGTATCGGCAACTTTAGCTGAATTTACCCATATTACAACATGGAATAATTCGGCAAGTCGATTTCTTGGCAATTTCACGTAGCAACTCAGATCGGACACACTCATAAAATGGATGCTGAATACTTTACGGTCGCAACGCGCGAAATTACCAAGACAATCTCCGAAAAGTGTCAGGTCTGCGTCTCTAGCATCGATGGTGCTTTAGTGTGTTAGTAGTTTAAAACACCCGACTGTAGGTGCTCGACAAGATGCTCGAGGCGTCGCGCGTAAAGCTTCACAGCGCGCAAAAGATTGCGCAAGACTCAGTGTTTCCGCAGATGCCGGTACACTGCTCTCGATCTGTTCATACGTCGCTCCATTTACTTTAATTTTGAACTATGCAGCTTTTGCACGAGATGAATCACGTATTTAAACAGCTTCAAGGCACAATTGTGGACCCAAGCTTGGTTGGCGAAGAGCAAGGCAAGACATTATTCGACTTTATTGACGCTGAGACGGTCCGTTCACTGCAGCAAGATGCAGTAGAGCAAGTAAAAGAGTGAGTGGTAGTCGTCGAGTTAGATTTATGTAGTCTGTTTTGGCTAATTACAACGAATAATTGCGTAATCGTTCAGAGTGGAGGAGCTCTTGGCAACGCACCAGCACGCTATTACCAGAATTGCCGCAATTCATGAGTTCTTTGTGGCCTTGGAGAAGATGCATGAGCAGAAAATGGATGCTTTAAATGGCGACCTCCGAGAACCTTCATCAATGAAGTACGATTGTTTAAATAAAGGCGACACCTTAATAACGATACTTGTCTGGGTAGGGACAAGAACGTGCAAACAGTAGAAAAGCTTTACGCTGAAGCAGTAGGAATCGTGTTTCTTGGCTGATGAAAATGGATCCGTGAGGGGCTAAAGATCTTTGCTATTTGATTCATGAAGGTCAGCTTTTTCGTCGACATGGAGCAATGCGACCGATTCTTGTTGCACTACTTTTCAACTATCAATGATATTTATCCGCAGTACGTCGTCGTACGAGTTTGTAGCTTGCCACTGTTCGTGCATGCAAACTAACGTGCCGTTTGGTAGCTACGAAGTTTTATTTGCCGACTTGCGTTTCCTGTTTGACGAACTTTTAAGCCTTCGAGACTTTTATCGTCACTTTTTAGCTTCTTATTCGTCCATTGGCCCAGAATTGCAACGGCGTAAGCAAGTTGATGCCAACATCTATCAATTCGTACGTTGCTTGACTCTATGGATGCCAAGGACTGATTCTGAGTGAGTGATGCTATGCTGCAGATAAAAGAGATTCAAGCAAAGCTTACAGCATCCGAACAAGAGGAGATCGCGTTGCGTAGCACATTCTGCGCAGAACACGTACGTTTCTTACCTTCGACCCTTTGTCCAGCAATTCAGGTATGAGCGATTACAAAGACAAGAATCTTTAATGAGCACGACAAATTGACAAATGCTTGCTACTTAGAACGCGCCAGATAAATTCACAATAGTCCGTGAAAACATTCCTACGAGTGAAGTGGAACGATAATCTGTGATTGGGTCAACTTGGCAATTATTCCTCCAAACGCAGCTTAATTATATAAAAAAAGCCTTTCGTGGTCGACACATTTATCAAATCACTTCGTTTTACACGACTTGGTTGGCTTGTACATGTGCGTTTTCACAATCGCGCCTGCCTTCGCGCGGGATACAGCCAATTCAAAAGGCGAAGTCGTCGCTGCGTCAAGATTATACACGTCTGTGACGGGAATATTCAGAGCGCGCTTGACGACATTGCTTCGCAGTGCCACAGTCTGCACCAGTGTATACGTGTTCGAGGACACCCAATACACGAAAATGCCCTACAGAATTTTCTAGTCAATTCAAATTCAGTGGATCAAAAAGGGCTCAAAAATATATTGTACCGATTGAAAGTTCATCGTAAGTGGGATCATCACAAGTGCAAAGCAGAGCATGCCAATCTTCATCATGTTTTTCATGTCCCCGGCCATGGCCTCACCACCAAGCTCCACGGTCGCTACGATCAGAGCCGACGAGATCACAGGAAGCGCCATTGTTGGATCGGCAGCAGAGAGGTCGGGAATCCACCCTACTCCTTCATGAGCATACTCCGGAAAGTACTTGGAAATGTTTTGCAATCCCCAAAAGTATCCCAAAAAAACAGGAATCTACATTTGAAATATATCCAATTGGGATTAATAATCTTCATGAAAACAGCACAGCTAATCAATAAAACAATGAAATTTGCACCTGTGCTAACGGCATGAGCACACTCTTCAATGGTCTCACATCGTGTTTCTTCATCAACGCCGTGCATTTTCGTTGAAACTCTTTTGTCGTCTCGGGGTCACGTGTTGGGTTCGCATTCATGAGTTCACGTAACTTATCCATTTCGGGCTGAATTCGTTTCATGTTGGCTGCATTGCGCATCTAAAAACAATTGAATGCATACTATTCGTAAGTAACATAACTATACCCTTAAAATTGCGACATCAATGCAACATTACTGTTTTGACAGCCAGTGGAAAAAAAGCCGTGCGCACGACAATTGTCGTGGCAACAATTGTTGCCCACCATGGAAGACCCGTCGTCGAGTGGACAATATCAAGCGAACGAATTGCCAAGTCTGAGAGCGAATAGCCTAAATCCTATCAAGTCAGTTCTGCGGAGACATGACCCCATTTGTTGAGAATCTTACGTACCAAGGTCCGCTGTTGAAGCAACGTCGATAGTACCTTGGAATAATGACCCCGAAAGAGATATAAGACCTTATACGCACAAGTTTAATAGCAACTAACAACATACTCGTAGCGTCGATGGCATTATTTGTGACTTGCCAGGAGCTATTTACATCCATCGATTTCTCCGAGGGCGAAGTCGCAACGATCCCACACAAGCTACTTTAACAAGTATTCAGGAGTCAATACTGGCATTGATAGACTGTATATTCACGTACTTTAACGAAGGCGTGGAGGAGAACGCTCGCTTCGTAGACGTTGGGAGCGCAATCGTCTGGACCGCAAACAAGGGGGCCACGTTTTCGAAGCACGAGGGTTTTACCAAAGCGGAGCGAGAGCCACTGCTTATAACGATACAATAACGTATTTAATGCTTCTAAGACGAGGGTGGTGCACAGTGGAAAAGGTGGCATACGAACCTACGGGCAGCACATCGCGCCGCGGTTGCACTCGGATGCGGACACCGAAGGATCAAGGCAAGCATTGTTTTTTTTTGGAATGTCACTCATATAAATTTCATGATGACCTCGTTTTACTGACTACATTAAACGTTAACAAAGAAGCAGTCGTAGCGAGTACATAGTCGTTGGTGTCAGGACGAGCAACGTGTCATTGTTGGTAATTTGAAGACCCAGAAGCTCTTGATTGCCGAATTCAACAATGTGCTGCTTGCATGTGTGCGCTTTGTTTTCTGTCTCCAAGTCGTCGTTTTGATAGATGAAAATGCGGCGCGTAAACTCGCCAATACACGCAAATGATCCAGCTGGATGGAACGACATTAATTTTGTATCTTGCTTCGATGCTTGTACAAAACCAAACGCTGGGAAAGTAGCCACATGGTTTAGTACGACTTGATTCGATGCGATCTTGAGCTCATACATGAGGCCATGCACATCGTTCCGAAATAAAAGCGTCGACGGGATGTCAAGGACATGAGCGCCAGGACATAAGAATTGAAACTCTCGGCAATTAATTGCTCGTTGCTGTTGCACTACTGCTTCGGATGATAAATTGACTAGCAAAAGATGGGCTTTGGCATCTGGATCGCCACTATCACACTCTTCAAAGCCACCGAGAAGCGTGTCGGTGGTGGGCACCTTAAGTGGTTGATTTTGAGGACTATTACTGCGTTCGTGGTCATTCGACTTTATAAAGTTTGATGAGCCTTCGTGTGGCGTATAAAACGAGCTTAAAGACGAGCTGGACTTTTGAAAACGATCCCGTAACGGTATTTTCAAGTCCAGAGAAGCCAATTCACTCGTTTTCGTAGGTCTTACGTTCTCGCCATGATAACCAATTCCAGCTCGTGGAAACATCGAGTATAGCATATTCATGTCGGGATCATTTACTCCTTCTTTCTCTTGACGCCGTTGAATTGGCATCGACTTATTAAATACGTCGAGGCTTTCAAAAGACCTATCCTTTGCCGGTGCAAGCAAGTGGCACTCTCCTTTCACGAGAAAGACCATGTCAGTCTTGTTGCATAATATGTTGATCGGTAGTTCCGATACCTCGGCGAGCCCCGTTACCTTGTGCTCGAATTCAAGAGACGATGTATCGACTTTGTTCTCACTTTTTAAAGCCATCTGTGAAGATACTTGAAATATATGTAAACGAAACAATTCGTTGGCTTCGTTTGTACTAACGCATTCCGCTCCAACAGCGTAAATCTTGTGGTTTTCTTCATCATAAACTGCGTTGAGCAGCAGCAGAGGTACGACACCCAATGGTTGGCATTCATACACAATTTGCCATTTCGCTTCAGACGCTATACTGTCGGCCTTTACATAATAGAGCGATCCTTGTCCATCACTGTATACAATCATGCCTTTCCCTGCCACGTGGATCGACACATTTTCTAGCCTCGTTGTCAAGATAGGAAAATTGCAAATTTTGGTGAGTTTTGCACCGTTGATCTTGCAGTCTATAATTTGCATGAGTTGGTACTCTCCATTGACAAAATACGCAACATTCGCCGCTAAGCTCTGGCATAGGAATGGATCTACCGTCAGCGCGTTATAGTTCAAGCGTGAAATCCGCTTCGCCTTTAGGAGACTCTGTTCCGCGTCCAGTGGCATTAATGCCGCAACTGGAAGCGGGATCGCATGCTTGGCAATACCATTTGCAGCCAAAACATAGCGATCGAAATCCTTATCGACAAGTGAATGATTCACCTCCATTGCCATCATT